>NW_028327174.1:29354336-29657366 GCF_987537825.1 Furipterus horrens
ACCATATTTACTTCAGAGGTCTGTAATAATTACATATGCACTTGAAAATCCCCAGGACTTTGGCTGCTGTGTCACAGATTTATACTCAAACATTTTCATTTGATGTGCAAAGTGAGAAGTACTCTTTAGTGGCAAGACAATTATCTGATTCTACTAATAAATGACTGCACTAGTAGTCATTTTTAATTGAACAATTATAGGATATTGCACTGTCAGTTGATTATAGAAGTCATTTCATAAATGTCAAAAATCTCTTTAAATGAATTATGAAGCTCCAAAATAACTCCGGCAATCAGCCAGCAATAACACAATAATCTGTTTACTCTGTTGTCAGCTGAACTCTCTCTCTCACCACATTGTTGAGGGGAAGAAGCTAAAAGGAAAAGCAGAGCATAGTGCAGGGAGCCCTTCTCAATGGGTTTATGCTTTGGTCCAACCGAAGCAACCCCCTATGCTTCGATTAACATAGATTTTGAGTGTTCTCAATAACTTGTCTATGTATAAAATGTATTAGAATATTAAAGTCATCCTGCAAATGCAAATGTTACAAACATATATGCATGTTCCATACGTGCCAACTATTCAAGATAAGCTGACCCACTGTGTTAGAAACTTGGGGCTGGCCCCGTGCTTACCAGGACTCTGCCCCTCATACCTGTTGGCCTCAGTTCCTTCACCACCTCCATCCTTTGTGCTAATTATTCTTGGGTTGAATCTCCTAAATGCTCCCCTAATCTCCACCACATTTTATTTTTTAAATATACCCAGAAGAAATGCTACTCTTAAATCACAAAACAGAGAGACTCCTGCCCTGTTGATTTCAGGTTCACATACTCTGCTATTGGCTCTGAACAAGTGTGGAGGCCTGTATGAATATAATACCACTTTTTCCACTGGTAAGAGTGAAGCCAAAGGCAAATTAATTTTAACTGAAAGAGAAGTTGCACTGACAACACCTAAGTTTCTAGGACTTAACGTGCAATTTTACTGCACAATGAGTAATTTCACAATACATGCCATATTTCCTTAAAAAGTACACTGTAATTTTGCAAAGAAAAAAATTAGTTATTGAATACCTAATTTTTGATATGACATTTTTTCATATTTCTTGCTTTCCACTTAATAGCACTTTGTCATATATTAGCTGAGCAAAAAGAGTAATGTTTATTTTTAGATAAAAATATCACTTATAAAGTTCCTTGTGGAATAAAATTTTCTAGAGCAAGAAATAAAACATTGATTGAAAAAAGTTCTCAGTGTGGGATTATTTAGCTTAAGCATTTCTGAGATGAATCCACTCACAAATTTTACCTGAGAGAAATCTGGGTAATCATAAGTTTACAGTCTCTCTCGTAAAATAGATGGGGACACAGATAATGCCGCATTTGTTATTTCCATGTCGCACATTCTTCAGTGAATAGCACAGCAGACACATTTCTTGGTCCCAGAAATATTCTTTCAAGTTGTCTTCTCAAGATTATGTCATAGGAGAGATTAAAATGATTCTACCAAAAGTAAATTGTAATAGAGTATGTACTTATGGATAGAATTAGATGGCATCCTAAATTCTAATGAGACTCAACCAAGTGCTTGTGGTCTTATAGTTCTCTTATCACATTTACCACTGGTGGTGTAAGCAGAGAAAATTCAAAGGACCAAAGAAAAATCTCTGTAAAGCCCACATGGTGTCTTGAGAGAACTAGAAAAAAAAAAAAAAAAGGAAAACATTAAAATGTGTGGATGAGCGTAGTTAGAACTGATTCAAAACTGGCTGAATGGCTTTGCCGGTGACATGGGTCATGACCTTAGATGGCATATTACTCACCTGACTTGTCCCTACATTTTTATCCAGTTATATAAAATGACTACTGCCTTAGATAAAATATTTTGAAATTCATTGCTTAAATAGTTCTTGCCAAGTTTCTATAAACTTAGATGAAAAACATAACCTCAAGTCAATTCCTATTTACTGATAATATAAGAAGGATATTATGTTAACTGTTACTATACCACATTGTTTTCTCTCTTTTCAAAGAAATGAAATACACTAATACAGGATTCTATTGGTTTTGACAGCATTATTGTTATATATGCTATTACTTAATGTATCACTAAAGAAATAGTGCTGCTAGTTAATCATGTCAATTATAACACACTTCTTGTTATAAAAGATGTTAGATTCTGAAAAAAAAGTACCCCTTAGCTTCACTAAAGTAAGGTAGCATAAACATAACCTATAATCTTTAATGATTTAAAAGGCATTTCAGTCTTCTGGAATGCATTAGTCACCAAAATTACCAAAAGAGATTATTTCAAAATAGAGTTTAAAAATTTACTTTTTATATATTTTAATGAGTTATACTTTAGCATAAAATGAAATTTGATACAGTCATCAGTTGTGTTTGTAGTCATAAATTATATTCTTCTTTATTGCCATTAAACAACTGAACAAATACACATAAATATACATGCACACACATACTTAATTACATATATGTATACATTAAAATGTGTTAGAATATACACAAATATGATTTTTCATAAATTTTAGTGCAATGAATAGGTCAGATTTTAATAAATCTCTACTGATAATAAATTATGGAAATAGGAATAGTAAGTAATTGGCATACAAAGCAAGGAGAAGGTAAAATTGAAAAAACAAGTTTTATTATAATTAATATATGTCTGTTTTTTTTTCCTTTATAAGATTTATTTCCTTTGGTATTCCCCCTCAAAAAATAGTGACTTGAAATAGAGGTCAAATGTATACTTATTTATATCAATATTCTATTTCTAGTAATACCAATGATGAAAGCACTTTAAGGCTTGGAGAGGAGTAAATTTTTTTTAATGCAATCACAGAGTGTTGCCTTACAATTTGAGCATTAAAATATCAGTCAGGGATTGAGGGAACATTGACTGACACAATCAAATAGTTACTATCTAAACCTTTCCCTAATCTTTTAAGGGCTGAAGAAAATGCATATATAGAAAAAGTTATTAAGGAAAAATAGTTAGAATAGATGGGATTTTAAAGCATTTGTAAGGCAATGTTCGGAGAGCCTTTGGAATCACTTAAAGCTACCAAAGATTTTTTTTTTTCTAGAAAGTCCATTTTTAAAAAATATTAGTCAGAAAACTGAAAGAATAATCATGAGAATTAAGCTGGCTGGATTTCAATTTCTGAATTTAATTGAAATGCAAGTGTTATTACATGCTTTTATTCTAATTTTTTTTTTTTTTAAAGAGAGCAATGATTAAAACAAAAACAAAGCATAAGACACAAGAACTCTTGATACACTCAGAGAACTCATCCAAACTGGGAAATTGGTAGGCATTGCCCTTATTTACTTTCCACTTTCACTTTTTCTTTGACTTTCCTCCCTATTTTTCTGCTCCTTTTCCTTCCCCTTCACTACACCCCACCTCTTTGTTTTGGTATGTTACCTGATAACACCTCTTCTTTCTGACTTTTAAATCCATACTCTGTGGCATAAACATTGCGTTTTCAAAGCCTTCTTTAAATAACTAAAGTCTATCAGAAAAATAATTCAAGATAAGGTATTGGTGTGAATCAATGTTTAAACTATTACTCTTGCAACAGCTTAACATTTTGACAGAGGATCTGTTAAGAATATTTGCTGTATTTTGAAAAATAAGTACTTTCACTAGCCTTTCAGAAACGAGGACAATCTAGTGGTTGGATAAGTTTGTCCTAAAGTTCACTGTGTCATGTTTCTCAATCTGTAGGTGAGGTTTCTTTTTTCTTGTTTCTACCATATACTCTACTCTAGTGTTTCCAATTGCCTCCTGGACATTTTTGTTGGTTGTCTTGCCTCAAAGGCATTTCAAGTTTCACACATTCCCAAGTAAGCTAACTCTCTTGCTCACCAAAACCTTTTACTCCTTTTGTGGAAGGTTAATTTCTTGGTGAAAAGAACCATTGCCTGCTCTGTCTATTTCACTGACCTGGTTTGGTTTTCCCTCTACCTGTCTCCCTCTCCTCTGTCCCCACCCAATGTCAGCTAAGTAGACACAAGTCCTGTTGATCTCAGAATTACCTTTTGAATCTGACTCCTTCAATCGACTCCTACTAGTATTGACTTAGTTTAAGCAAGTAACTTCTCTTAACAGGTTATTGCAATGGATTCCTACACCTTGCCTGTAACAGGTATATTTTTCCTCACTATGATGTGCTTATACTGTAATCTGTCATGATAAATACCTTTTAGAAATACGATGCGTATGTTTCTCTCTTGTTTAAAAATTAGGGTTCTTATTTGTATTGTAAAGTCTATACACTCAAGCGTGTTGTTAAAAAAACAAAAACAAACTTTCACATCCAGGTTTAAATTTTCTTTTCTGCCTACATTTTTGCAAACAGACCACACAGTCCTTATTCCAACCTTGCAGAATGATTGCCATTTTCTTTCTTTCATTCCTGTTTTTGTACAGTCTACTTACTTTCCTAGAATGCATCATGCTTACTGACAATTTCTTACGTTTCTAAAATTTATTTAAGATGTCACTTCCTCTGTAAAGTTTTTCCAGACTCTCCCTGGAAGTTGACATCCTAATGTAGGTATTAACCTTATTGTATCTGCCATGGAAGTATGTTCTACCACAGCCAGGTCCCTCCGCTACCTCCCAGTAGAGACACTGGAAAGTCCTGAATCATTGAGACACCAAGTAGTGTTTCAAAATAGTTTGATTGGGGCTCAGTTCACTCAAGTCTTAGATAATGGGGGGAGATTATCTGGAGAAATGATGAGTGACACATAGGCAATTCTTGATGGAAAACTTTACCTACAACTATGAGAAGCATGGCTAAGATTCTGAATTGTGACTATGGTCATCATATTGATGGAGAGAGGACAAATATGAATTATATTAACTAGAGCTTGGAGAGCAATGTAATGTCAGTTAAAGGAAAGAACACACTCTAGAATGATTCCTAGGTTTCTGGTTTTGCTTAATATAGATTCCCAATAAAATAAAAAGTGAGTGTTGAAAGAAGAACAGGTTTGAACATCTGGATTTAACTGCTTTCATTATACAAAGGTGTGTGATTTCTTTAGATAATTAGATATATTAGACCATAAGTTTCCTGTTAAAGACTAGATCAGGTGTTGGCGTGTGTGTGTGTGTGTGTGTGTGTGTGTGTGTGTGTGTGTGTGAAAGGTCAGGTAGTATTTCAGTATTTTCAGGACCATATTTTCATGGTTGTTCAACCTTGTCTTTGTAGCATGAAAGCAGCCATAGACAAAAGAAAAAGGCAAAGCTGTGTTTCACTTACAAAAGCAAGTGGCAACCTATGATAAATCCAGCCTGCAGGCCATAGTTTGCTGACCCCTGATCTAGATAATTGAGGTCCTCAGTGTATAGGAAAATAAATGCCATCAGAGCAGATGAATTTACTCAAGGACAGTATGTAGAAGGAGAAGATTAGTTTATTATTGGATCAGGATCTATGAAGAAACCAGGATAAAATGGTCCAAGATGTCAGAAATGTTGGAAAACAGAAAAGAGGACTGTTATGGAAATAAAGTAATGGGGTATTCAAGATTAACTATGTTAAATTCAGTAATGAGCTTTAGCAAGTATGAATAATAAAAAGAAAAATTGCAAAAATATATAACTGACTTGATTTTGAAAAAAGAAATCATTAGTGACCTTAAAATAAAAAGTTTCAATAGAATGTGGGAGCAGATTTCATTTTGCAGAAGGCAGTGTCATGTAAATATAAAAGGGGAACCAACAAATATCTTTTACTCTTTCAAGAAGCTTGACTCAAATAAAGACTGGCAACTTAGATTAAGAAAGGAAGTTTTTGTCCCAGTTTTGCATTTGACAGTCCATACAGATTTAGGCAGGGATTGAGGTATATCTTAAGGATTATACATTGTTGTCACTATTGAAGTGTTTAATTAATACCTGTGTGACCTGGCATGCTGAATGTGTTGGAATTTTAAAGGCACAGGTTAAGAATTATGTGTTAAAACATTTCACTGAGAGTCTTCATTTTTCTTTCTTGGTTGTCTAGAGTCTGTCAACCTTTCTTTAAGCACACGTGATATTTTTTTATAAAACCTTGTCTTCTTTTTTCTTCCACAATTGCCATGACTTTTTCTTTCCACTACATAGTCTGATTGATCTGCTTCTGTTCCTTTATTTGCTTGAATTATGTCAAGGACAATTTTATAAGAGCCGTATCTATGATGCTTGTGTCTTAAAGTTTGGTACTTGGTAAAATGACTGTACTTACCTAATAATTAGGCCACATGTGCATAATCAATATAAATGTAAACTTGTATGTAAAATAATTTCAAAAATATATTCAAATTCAGTGAAAAATGTTTCAAAATGTTGAAATAAACTAGAAGAAAAAGGTTATAGATTTAACATTCAAAATATACTTATGATTTTTCTAACATCTTACCATCCTGCCTTATCCAAATCTGAATTCAACTTCAAAGAAGTTTACATTGAAGATGACAGTGTGGTACCAACAAGTATTCTGTGCTCATTGTGTGGGAAAATAATGTATATTATCTTTGTATTATTTATTGTCAGTGAATGCAGAGCATTGTAGTGAATATTTACTGAGCCTTTAACTGGGGGCCAAGCCCTTTTGAAGTACTCAATAAACATTAGTTTACACAATCCTCAAAATAAACCTACAAGGTAGTTACTATTATTATCTTCATTATACAGATGAAGAAACTGTGGTCCATAGCGGTATGTAATTGGCTCTAGGTTACATGGCTAGTGAGTAGTAGAACCAGGATTTGAATTCAGGAAGATAGCTCTGGAGCCTTACCTAATCACAGCTAAGATGATATTGTTAAGTGTTAACCTGTGAATAATAGAGGTTAATTCCAACTGGTATATTAGTAATTTATTTGTGAAAAAGAATCAAAAGTGACTTTTCCATTTCTTCTCCAATAATATTCCTTATAGTAATAAACATCCAGGCTGTTCCTTTCTATTTTCCAGAGTCTAAAACATTGTCGCTAAAGGCCTAATCAGTATTTCTTACCACGTCGTTAAAGTAGCAAGAGGCTTTCAAGGTTTTTCGATTATACTTGAATCAAAATTCTTGTAACAAAGTACACATCATGCTCCAGGGCATTGTAACCCCCCGTGGGAATTTTCCAGTTCCCCAAACTTCAGAATGAATAGATTCCATTTGCGAATTACAGAGAAATTGTGAGAAAAGTGACCTCACCACAGTCCTCTCTTCTCTAGTCTTTTTCTCCCCATCCTACTTCAAGTCTTTCTGTTTCCATAAAATATGTATGTTAATTGTGTCATCTACAGCCCAGGGAACTGTGAGGAAGTGTAAAGGAGCCACATACCAGCAGAGGTAAAAAACCAGCAAGAAGGGACCGAGTATCAAGGTGATTTTGGTGAGATCTCCATCAAATACGTAGGGTAGGGCTGTTCCCCTAGGGCCTGAAACGTGCATCTGCTAGTCTTCATCTTGCTGTCTGTTGTTTCTAGAAGCAAATAAAGCACTAATGACATTTCATGTCTCTCCCTAGCTTCTCTTCCTCATCCACATCTAAACACACATATGTTTACTACAATATGTTCTGTTGAGATTTCCTCTAGATTGCAGCCTCAGAGGTGCAATTGATTAATTCACTGAGAAAATTTTGTTTTATGACAGCTTTGTTAGAGACTACAGCAGTTCTTTGGATAACATTGTTCTGCGCAATGTCGTTTCATTATAATGTTGCTGACTAAAAGTGATCGATTTGCATCAGGACCACTGCCTGTTCTCCCATTTCACCCCACGTCCCAAAGATGCACATGCTGGGTGGACTGATGCATCTAACTGTCCTGGTCTGAGTGTAGGTGATGCGTCCGGGGATGGAGGGCCTGCATTCCAGGCTTGGGCTCCACCTGGTGCCCTGAGCTGCCAAGGTAGCCTTGGGCCACCTTTGAGCCTAAACTGGAATACGCAGGTTAGAAAAACATTATCTTTCTAATTTTTATTAATCTTTCTTAAATGCACGTAACGATTACATTTATTTCAGGTTTACTATAAGAAGTGTTTTGGATCTTTATTTAGAAATTTGGTGATATTTTTGTTACCTGGATTGTGCTGTTGGAAACTAACTGTTGTTTATATCAATTAGCATGTGCTTAAACTGGTTTTGTTATATATCTTATGCTGAAAGTTGCAGTTTCTAAGCACCTATCCACAAGCCTAAGTGAGGAGTTACTGTACATCTAAACTACTCATATATTGACCTCCTCATGTAAATACCTTTGTCATTTGAAATACTGAATTTCTAGGACATTTTTTCTCTTGTCATTCAAGGAAATATCTGTTACATGAAACCAATTCCTATACTTATAATATTATGGAAAGAAATGTAATTAGCAGAAAATATCTAAATAACATATACATAGCAATAAGCAAGTAAGCAGTCAATGATATTGAAGGTTCCCAGGGACATATAAGCATCTAAATACCCATTCACCTCATTTATGTTACTGATGATAGAAAAGATAGTTCTCATTACCTTAACTGCAATCTTAGCTATGTTTGTTATTTCTTGGTTTAGACACACACCTCCTGAATTTCCTGTCTCTCCACTGAGTAAGTGACACTAATGTGGGTCAGAGGTGAGGTGTGAAGGATGGAGGTGAATAGCCCAGCTGGATGCATAATCTTTTATATATGCCCACTCACTTCTATGGTCTCTGCTGGCATAAAGCATATCTTTAATATTTAAAAAGTAGAGATAACTTGCTTGTAAACTCAATAATATTAATAAGATTACTTACTTGTTCTTAACATTGCCCTATTATTTTATCTACCAATTTGTGCTTCTTAATCCCTGCACCTTTAAGAACAGTATAAGTAATGGAGCAGTCAATAACTTATATGCATGACCCATAGACATGAACTAAGGGGAGTGATTGCTGGAGGAAATGGGGTACCAGGTGAAGGGGAGCAAAGGAGAAAAATTGGGACAACTGTAATAGCATAATCAATAAAACATATTTTTAAAAAGATTGCTTTCTTGTAGGTATCTTTATATATGAAGGAAATAAAACTGTTTCAGCGTATCTCTATCATAGAAAAAGACCTAATAACAACTGCATTACTTCAGGAAGTGTAATACAGATTTACAGCCTTTATATTAGAATATAAACCTATAATCTAGCTAAAGATTGCAGGACACTGGTGGGGAAGAGAAGAGTGGTCTGTTCAAAGAGTTGAACAAGAAGGACCAAAGCACTGATTGGTAAATAAAAGATCAACAAGAAAGATGGAAGAGTTGGTGGAGAGGTAGGTGGCTTTTAAAATGAGAAGAGTGGAAATCAATAAGGAATTTATTGATAACAACGAGAGCACACTACATTCTTAATGTTTATGAGTGCAACACCAAAGAAAATAATATTGTGATATTATTGTATATTGATGTTAAAAAGAAAATACAGAATTGAATCATTATATTTTTTATGTGTTTAAAGTTTACAAAACTTAAAACATCAATGAAGCTCAAGGTTTACATTGATTTTAATTTAAAAACACAAATATATTACAAAGCCTCAACTAATAATGTAAAGATGTAAACATATATGATAATGATATATTATTATTATACTATAAAATTATAGTAAATACTGAGCATGTCGTTTCTTTTGTCTTCTCTCTGTGCCCTCAGAGCAGTCACACTGATGTCACTGGGCAGGTAACAACCATGTCCAAGTCTTGCTGAGCATCTGTGGTGGAGAGATCAGGTCCACGGCGACTGGCTCTGGTCTGTGGCAATTTATATTTCACAACCATCAACCTGGCAAAGGGAAGGGGACCCTTACTCCATCTCATTCCTGGTGGGATATCTTCCTTCATTGGTGGATTTTTTCCCCATGCCTGAGCTCAGCCTTTAAGTGAGTGAAAAGGAACAAAATGAGAAAAAGGAGGATGGTAGTAGCAGGAACTGAATGGCAATAGGGATTATGAAGGTATATGGAGAGGTATTTTGAGGATGGACTTGATGATGTTCAGCAAGAGGGAAGGGTGTAGGGACACAATGCTGAAGCAAGAAGGATGAATAAAGCTGTTGCCTGACGGCTGGATGTCTGGAAAAACAATAAACGTGTACCTACACATGTACACATTGATATTTTGATAGTTAAAAATGTCAGGTTATACCAGAATATTGAAAGCTAATAATGTAATCCCTAGCTGCCATATATTAGGGCAGAGAAACTAGGTGATGCCAAAGATTACTTGAAGTTTTAGATTTTAAGGACACATGAGAGAACGTAATATTTGATGACCTTAAGACTAGAGAAGATTTAAGGCTGCAGGCTAGTGTGCATCTGACAATTTTTCTTCCAATCAAATGAAGCTTTAAATAACAGTGAATTGTTCCATGGGATATTAATTTAAAAAACAATTTCTCTAGAACAAAATAGAAAGGTGAGGGAGAGAGAGAGAGAGAAAGATTGTACAGGAGCGGGAGCACATGGTTAATTGACATTCATATTCCTGAGCAAACTTGTAAATAGTGCCATTCTCACAGGAATTAAATCCATTGCACTGTGGGTAACTTTAGAATTCAAAGGTGCCACAGTTCCTTGCTCTGTGTTGATGGGACTGAACGGCATTAACCTTTTCACTTGCACTAACAAAGACAAGTGAAGACAAGATGTGCTATGACTCCTGCACATCTATGTGTTGTTTCTTTGCCTGGGGCCCTCTACAATTATTCCACACTTCAGACCTAATTTCTCTACACGTTTACCTACATTGTTTTTGCACTACATCTACAACACCACAATTGCATTAACTTTTTTCTTCTTTTTTTTTCCCCAAAAGAAGGATTTATAAGGACATGTAAGAAATAATTATTCAGTGATATAATACTGAGTAAATCTTTGTAGCTTTTGCAAATATGTTGTCCCTCATCCAAAGTAAATGTTTTTACTTTACCCCATTTGGTCTAATAAATAACACTCTGCTGCTTCAATCAGAAACTCTCCTGTTCTCCTAGTACTAAATTATGTGGGAACAAGAAGGAAAGAAAACCAAATTGAAATTTAGTACTTGATGAAGTTTTTAACAACAGAAATATTATTACTTAAATGTTTATTTCTTCACTTATTTCTTAAATTAAAATATGTGCATATATGTACACAAAAGTAAATTATATATGCATATATAACATATTTTTATTTTGTTTTATAAGCATAAAATAGCAAACAACAATTTAGCACCAAAAATAAGCCATTTTATATATAGAAATACATGTCTGTCTTTTTGCAGCTCACAAATAATTTGGTTACTGCAAAGGGATAGAAAGCGTATTTTAAGGCAATCTATAGAATGAGACTACAATGAAAAAAAATAGTTAACTAAGTAAGCACAGAAGGAAAAATTTCATTTGCCTTCAGTTATATTTTTTCTTAACCATAAGGAAGCTTGATAGCAGCCCAAAATATGCTTCTATAAAAATATAACACAGGCCAGATAAGAATTAATGTTAAAGAATGTGCAGACTCCAGGAGGGAGAGCTGAACAATCATGTTCAGTTGTCCAACTCTAGTGCACACAGCGAGAGACAGCTGATGTAATGAGGAATCTGATAACTCCTTTATATGTGGTAGATTTGTGAAAATGGGGAGTGCTTATCTAGAAGAAAGAACCTAGCAGAGGGCATATAAGGTGTCTTCAAATATTTAAAGAACTGTCATGTAGAGAGGGAAGAAATAAAATAAGGACCAATGAGTCATATATGGGCTTAATAAATGGAAGAATTGATTAAAAATAGACAGGACTGACATAGAATGCAGTATCATGAAATGGAAAATTAAAACAAAATGTGGATGACTATCAGAGGTATTGTTGCAGTGATTTTCTGCCTGAACGTTGTAATGGATGTGACCTCTAGGATAACTTCTATCTCTAAATCTTAGGAGTTGCTTTCTGTTGACTACCATTCTAGTCATGAGATTTCTTCAAAAGTGTAGAGAATTTTCCAAGCCATATGTGCAGAACAATAGTTCTGGTGGATGTTAATAGGTGCTCTGTGAAACAAACAAACAAACAAACAAAAGACAAAAAAGACTGCTCAAATCAGTCTGGTGAACACTATTTACCATACTCTCTTCTCAGAGAAATAAAATGCACATTTACATTTTATTTTGCACACTTACAAAACTTCTGAGAAATCCTGCATTAAAAATACTTTTTAACTTGTAATAATCCAATACTCTCTGAACTTAATTGAATACAGAGTACTTTTATAGCTCACTTATTTGCAACCTAAAGGAATAGGGTTCCTTGGAATATTAGTTTTGGAAACAGCAACAAATGTACAATAAAATAAGATAGCCCTTAAATGGATGCATAATGCATTTTGAACACATTTACAATTGTTTAATATACAGTGAACAAATTTTACACGTAGAGAAAATAATCTTTTCCCAGAAAGTTAAAAAGATATTAAAAAGTTCCCAAACACCAGACTTTTAATGAGAACCATTTATATATTTTAAATATTGTCCTTATTCCTCATAATGAAATATCCAACTAATGAACCTGATTTGGAGAATTGCCACTTTTATTCTGTCATATTTATCTCTACAAATTAACTTTATTAAATTTGTAAGGATTATTCTTATTTATATTTGAATCACTTTCACTCCATTGTAAACTCATATTTAGGAAAGACTAAAGGTAAAATATATAAATTTTCAAATCTTTACATCATCATTGTTGTAAAGACGAAAATGGTGACACTATTGACACTAAACTGTTGTCTGGGAGATAGTGCCCCCATGTGATAGCTCAAAATCCCACTCATTAAAAATGTTAAACTTTCAATTTGGTGTATAAAAAGTGATTTAGAGCTGCCAATGCACAGTACAGAATTCTTAAACATATTAAAGTTTACTAGTTTGTAATTAGAATAACATTTTATTAATTTAATTGTGAACATTCAAATTCAAAGATGAACACATCAGTTTCAAATAATGCAGATTAAATAGCTGGCTTCATTAATAATTTCATTCTTTTTATCTTGAGATTGCCCTTCCTTGGATTGATTAACAGAGCTTACACTAATGTGTTCGGGCCATTTCATCCTAAAAGGAAGAAAGAAAGGAAGGAAGAAAGAAAAAAAGAAAGTTCTTCCATACTTCTACTCCAGTAGTTCTTTAGATACTCATTCTCATCATTTGTGAACTCCAAAGAGAATTTTTAACACTTACCAATCTTTGAAAAATAAAATTATTTTCTTAATTAAAACCATTGAATTTTCTATGTGCTCTCATTCAAGAACATGTGTTTAATTTTAATTATTTTTATCCATTTTTCTATTTTATTAAGAAAACATAAACTTTATTCAGAAAAGGTTGATTTTTTATTTGTCTCCTACGTCTCTAATTTCTAGCACATAGTAATGGTGATTAAATGAATGAATGTATGATTGGAAAGAGCCATATTTTCAATGAATCCCCAGGGCCTAGCTTAGTCCCTGATACATTATTGGGTGTTCATGTGTTTTAAATAGGTTACTCAAGATAAGGTTTCATCTATTATTTATTTTTATCTACAATTCTATCATCCCTATAATTCTGTAGTATATTTCATATATGTTCAATACATTTTTAAATGAAAGAATAAAAAATAATATTATAATCTTCATCTGCTGCTTCCATTCTCATTACTCATATTGAAACTTTGGAAACTTAGTTCTCTTCATAACCTATTACAAAACATTCCTTTTTTAAAGTCACAATAAACTTTTAAGTTCTCAGAACTGTTGCTATGCAGCATATAACAATGCTTAGTAAACCATTCTTCTTTCAACTAACTGTTCATGGCTGTCATGAAAACATGCCCTCTGGCTCTTTGAACTTTCTGATCTCTCTCTCTTCTTCTATGTAGCTAGTCGTCCTTATTCTTTTGGGTTTATTTATTTGTCCTGCTTTCTACATACCTTTGGAAATTTTATGAAACTCTAGATTCAAATGACAATTCTCTTTTTACTGCCCTAGCGCATTTCAGTCCCACAGGATCTGCTACACATTTGTCTATGGTACAATATAAATTCTTAACTCAACATGTTCAAAAGGGAGATGTCTTATATATCTCCAGGGTATCCTTTTGTTAAGGAGCCTTGATTAATATAATTGGTAAAAACATTCTTAAGTCACTCTGGTTATTAGGCATCTTACATTATTCATTAATCTAACCAATATTTCTTGAGTGCTGTTCTAGATCCTAGAAATTTAACAGTAAACTGAACAGGTTTTGGCCCTAATGGAGCTTATATGCTAATGGGGGGAGACATGCAAAGGAAATATAAATAAGTAGACATAACAAATGAGAAGTCCAATGGAGAAAAATTAGACAAGAGGAATAGGAATTGATAATGAAGATTGACAATTTATTTGGGATATTTAGAGAGAATCTCTTGGACAAAGTGATGTATTAGCAGATATCTGAATGTATAAGGGAGGGAAACAGGTGGAGATATGGTCATCTAGGGAAAGTTGTCTAGACAGAGGGAAGAGCAAGTACAAGGACCTTCCCATAAATAAAAACAAAAATAAAAAAACTCCCCACGTTGATGACATGTTCAAAATTAGCAAGGAGAAAGAGAAAGCCGTAAAAGATGTGATTTGAGATATACAAGGGAAACAAAATATGCAGGTCTTCGTAAGCCATTGTGAGGGCTTTGTACTTCATTCTAATGAAATGGGAAGACATCAGAGTTTTTTGTTTGTTTGTTTGTTTGTTTGTTTTTGTCCCTAAGTGAAAGCAGTGAATTTTTAATGACATAATTCGTGGCATCATGATGCAGTCTGGCCACAAGCCTTTCCATCACTATTGTACCTATTCATAAAGCCATTTGAGGGCTTTGAACACAGTTTTGATATGATGATTCTAGTTTCTGGGTTGAGAGTAAACAAGAAGAAGATTATATGTTGTTTAGCAGCTATCGTGATAATCCAAGAAGGATGTGATAGTGGTTTGAATGAGAGAGGTGACAGGGGAATGACCATTTTTTGAATTTTAATTGAATAAAGAGCCAAAACGATTTATCAGATCTAATATGCAGTATGAGAGAAAGAGTTAAGTTGAAACTGACTCATTTTAGCCCTCAACAACTACAGAATATACTTAATATTTACTGAAGGTAACTGCAGACATAACAGGCTTAGTGACAGTCATGTGCAGTAGAAGATGACTGTCAAGTATCTAGTGGACATTCATGGAACTCAGTTGGATACCTGAGCCCATAGTTCAATTCAGCACAAGCTTATGTAGTTGGGAGATGATTTAAAAAACATGAGGCTGATTAATATCTCCTTTCTCTTCTATTGCCTCAACCCTACTTCTATACAATCTGTCTTATCTACTTTCATTTATTTCTTCATTTCAGCTGCCATTATCCTAGTCCAAGATCTTGTGATCTCTTGTGAACAATTCAAACACTTGAGCTATTCTTTCTCCATTGGGGTCTTCCCATGTCCAACCTATCTTATATATCTTTTATTTCATTGTTAGATTAATCTTACTAAAGCATAGCTACTATGGCTCTTTTGCACAAAATCTCCACTGGTTTTTATACTCAAAATAACATCCAACCATCTTAATCTTCTAAAATCTTTAACAAGCTGTATTATTTCCTACTTTCTTCCACATGCTATATGCTTTATCCAAACTAATTCACTCATTGTTTTGATATGAGCTAAAACATATATCCTCAAGTAACTTATTTCTACATGTACAAATTCTACAGGTACAGTATTTTCCCCTCAAACATTCTCTAGATAAATCTTCTCCTCATCTAACACTGCAAGAAATTTCTCCTTCATATAACCTTCCACAGTACATTATTTTTGGCAATATAAATCTACTTTGTGATATTCTTATTTATAAATGTGTGTATTTGCACACATGTGTGTTTCATCTCTTCTAATATATGTAGTATACTCTTCTATCTATTAATATTTTATATTCATTTGTAGTGGCACTACTTTTTCAAATAAGCCTCAAAGACTCCTGCACCATGTCTTTATATCATGGACATTCCATAAATAGTTGTTAATAAATGATTTGATTGTGAAAGGCTTTCTAGAGAAAAGGAGCTTGAAAAAGGGTTCCTACCAAAAAAATAAAATAAAGTAGTGGAAAAAAGATGAGTCAGGCATTCTCAGTGGAAGGAGTTGCATGCTCAAGTGTGTGTTTTCCTGCATACATAATCTGTGGACAGTATTAGACAGACTTGTTTAAATCATGTAGAGACACAAGTCAAGGAGTCTGCGAAACGTGGTTAGTAGCACAAGTGTAGATGCTGAACATGCCAAAGGATAGGTCCAAATAGTTGGATTTCCTAAGAATAACATGGATTCCTTCTAAAGGCTGAACAGGGATATGACCTGATGAAAGGTAGAAATCGAGGAAAATTATTTTTTAATCTGAAAATCTTTCAGTATTGTGTTGATTATGATTATCACTTAAAACCTAAGAGGGAAATTTATTGCCTTATTTCCTGCTTAAATTACTGCCACCCACTATATCACTACTTGTTAGAGGTAAATATATACATGTAATATATATTACTCTTATATGTATGTCATATGCATATTTACAAATATTTACATATTTTTATATATACATAAAGACCCCAAATATTTTACTTTCCCGGATTACTTTTCCCACTACTAAAGTACAGTCATCAACCAGAAGAAAGAGAACAGCTGGTTTGTAGAGCAGAGCATCTTGATAACACAAGAAGTGATGAAAAACTCTATGGAAACCAAGTTCTTGTGGGAGATATAACCCTAAATAAGGACATTTTAGGAAAATGGATTTTTCTGATGTTAGATTTCTTTTACCAGAAGTACCCAGCTGAGGAGCAGTGTGCCTCTAAAAGACTCAAAGTAGTTTTTTAGGGATACTGGAGACTATGAGGGCAGCAAGAACTTGTCACTTAGCTTCTTTCAATTTTTGAATTGAATCTAAGACTCTGAACAATTTTTAATACTTGTCATCTCCTTCCCTCATAGGGTCATAGACAGGATTAATGAGATAATGTTTTAAAAACAATTGAGCTCTTTGGCATAAAAAGGATAAATATAGATCAGTGTTTTTTTAATAATAAACTATGTAAGACTAAGCATGGAACCAGCTGTGAAATTTATCCCATTTTGAAAAAAAATGACTCAGTAGAACTTAATTCTTTTTTCAGTGGAATTATATATTGGTGTGGCTACCTCAAAAGGAATACCTTGCATTTAATTTCTTTTTGTCCTGAAACAGAATTTAGCCATCCACTGAAATAATCAAGTCTTATAGTATAACATATTAGCAGAGGTTTGTACACTACTGCCTATTGGATAAGACTGACCAATCCAGAAAATGGTGGTCAGTCATCACTTTTTTTTTTTGTAAATAAAGTTTTAATGTAACACAAGAATACTCATTTATTTACTTATGTTCTCTAGCTGTTTTGCAGCATATTATTAGTAGTTGAGTAGCTGTTGCAGAGGTAGTACAGCCCACAAAACCCAAAATATTTTCAGTTTGTGTCTTTAATGATCAAGTTCATAAGAACCTTGGTTTAGAGTACACACATGTACTTATACACATGTATTAAACATTCATATGTTCCATCAATAACAATATGACTTTCTGAAAATTCCTTATCATTCATAATATTTAGTTTTTTATTTATTCATCTGTAATGGTATCCGCTTGATAAAATTTTGGTAAGCTTAAAATTACAGAAGGCTTGTAAAAACACTTATCACAGTGCCTGACACTTAATAAGACTGTTATTAAAATAGTTATTATTGTCATTGTTCTATAACACTATTTTAGTAAGCAGATTGAGCTCTGGGATTCTTAGGCATAATTTGAAATACTTTTTTACATGCGTTCAGATAATATTATCCCTGAGCTCATTATTTAATGATCCCAGGGTTCTTATAGGACTTCAGTGTTCATGTGTGAACCTTGGGAGAGTCCTCTCCCAATCAAGCCAAGATGGTGGCAGAGTAGGTTTTGTGACCAGTTAGTGATAATGAACTTTGCTTACATATGATGCTAGAGAGTAAAACAAGAGAAGAGTAAAATTGTCAAGAAAATAAAAGGTTTGTATTTAGTGATATTATCCAGTGACACCAAAAGCATAAATAATATTGAAAGAAGAAAAAAATATTTGGATTTCATCTAAATGAAAAACTTATGTGTTTTAGAGAGTACCATCAATAAATTGAAAAGACAATGTACTGGCTAGTAGAGAATATTTGCAAAACATATATGTAATAAGGGACATTAATCAAGAATATAAAAATAAGTCTTAAAACTTCATAATAGACAAAAATCCCATTTAAAAATGGAAATAACATCTCAACAGACTGCAAATAAAATACAAAAATAATAAGCACATGAAAATACATTAAACATTGTTAGCTACAAGAGAAATGCAAATCAAAAACTCAGTGAGATACCACTCCATACATGCTAGGATGACTATAATGAAAATGTCAGATGATAACAAATGTTGACAAGTATGTGGAGAAATTGGAACATTATGCAGTGTTGGTAGAAAAGTGAAATAATGCAATCATATTGCAAAACAATCTGGCTGTTCCTCAGAAAAAATCCAATTGCCATATTATCCAACAATTCCATTTCTAACTTATACTCAAAATAAATTAATACTACATCAACACAAAAACCTGTACACAAATGTTAACAGTAACATTATTAATAACAATTAAAGGTGGAAACTCCTTATTATCCATCATTTGATAACAAAATAAGTAAAAGCTGGTATATCCACACAATAGAATATTATACAGCATTAAAAAAGAAAAAAATACTGACATATATTGCAAAATTATCTAGGAGGGAAGGAAAATAAGGTAATTTATAAAGAGGAACAATAAAAGGAAAACTGACTTCTCAACAGAAATAATGAATGTGGATATCTTTGGAATGTTACCTTCAAGGTGTTAAAATAATTATCAACCAGGAAATCTACACCTGATAAAAATATCCTTCAAAAAATAAAATCCAGACTGTCCTTTCAATTATTTAATAGTTAAGTAAATAAGCATTTTAGAACAAATATTTAAATATAACAAAGTGGGTTGAGTGTGAATATAATTGTAGAAGCCCTGAGAATAAAGTAATAAATTATGTATAGAGGTTTAAATATAACTTCACAATAACAGTGGCATGTAAGCAAAATCTAACAAAAATAGATATTTTTAAGGAGGCCAAGAAAGGCCAGGTAGATGTGCGTGTGTGTGTGTGTCTGTGTGTGTGTGTGTGTGTGAGAGAGAGAGAGAGAGAGAGAGAGAGAGAGAAGTTGAGGTAGAAGTGAATACTGTTTTCAAATGCATGAAAGCATAGCATGGCTTTGTATATGGAGAAGTATATTTATTAACAGATAAAATCACAAGGAGGAGTTGTCACAGATGAAAATTAAAAGTTGTTAAGAGTCAAATTCTGAAGGACTTCTTAATGATTTTAATTGGCAGATCTGTGTATCTGTGTGTATACAGTGAATATTAGTAACAACTGTGAATTATTTTCAAAATAAAATTGTTTTCCATTCTTATTTTCAAATTTTTATAGTTTTGGGGTATATACATTTTCAAAAATTCCCCAAATGACTGAAAAAGTTATAATTTCAATATTATATCAATCTTTTATAATTAATATATATATTATTTTATTTTAATTAACATGGAATATTTACTATATGCCAGTACAATAGATCAAACATTGGTGCCCTGTCAGATTCCCTTTGTCAGGATAGATCCCTCATCATCCAAATGCTGTGAGTATTTGCTGCTAAGAAGTATTTACTTCTCTTTCTAGCCAATTCTACAAATAGCTGGTAGTCAAGAAGAGGTTCCTTACTTTCAGCACTCCCCGAGTTATGATCAACAGATTTGGGAATAATAAGGATCTGTCTCCTTCTTCCTCAAAGATGAATAATCTGTAGTGTGAGTTATTCTCCAGACTGCTTGTGCTAGATGTGCAAGCTAGATGCTACCTAAGACCTGATCCTTATTTTTCAAAAAATATTTTTTTAAAAATAACCTTTTATTTCTCTATAGTTTTTTCTGAAGAACGTTTCTTTAATAAATCATGTGTATGTTAGTACATGTCTCATGGTTGTTTCTCAAGAATCCATCTTAAGTTAGCTGCTGCCAGGATTGATTTTAAGAATTAGACACTAATGATGGAATTCTGGAGTTAGATCACCCCAAAGTAGCTGACCATTATGACACCATCGCTGGTAGAAAGTGGAACTATACACAGTCAAAAGAGATCCACCAACCTGTGTCATCTCTGTGGTGTTAATAGGTATGGGGGTTGGTGATCAGAAAGCCTATGAAATTGAATTGATGTGTGTGAATCAGATTGATGATTTGAAGAGATAAATCATAGGTTTAGGATGATTAATCACAAATTAAAGCAAAATGTGAGTCAGAGAGTATACCTGGCAGCATTTAAAGAGCCATTACTCTCCTGTAGGTGAATCACAGACAGGATAGAAACGTGACCCCAGGATTTCATTGTAAGGTTAGAGTAAAAGGCTAAATGATTAGCCTGCGAAAATCTCCAATGTCAAATTCAGGCTATTGATATAAAGAGGTTGGACTCTGGCATATAAAGTAGAAATATCTGAATAAATACACTGGAAAACCTTGAAACCAGTATCTCCTGAACGCTAGGGGTCTGCAAAAGTCACCTATTCTGCCTTGTTGGAAGAGAGATACCCTCCAATCTTTGAAGAATACACAGGAACACCAAATGTATTAGGTGCCTTAAAAGATGATGTGTCCTTCCTCAGAATCTGCTTTCTTCCACTCTACAATCACCGGACTCATAATAAGGGTCAAATTTTAGCATGATTTAAATGGTGTAGTACTGATCTGCTGAAGGAATATAAGGAGTATATGATAAAGGAGTTACAGCAGCTGACTAATACATACTGTCACATGTAAGGAGAGTACTTCCAGTGGTGGATCTTGAGGGTGCTGCATCTAGAGGGATAGACTATAAAGCTGGATAAAGGAGACTTTGCATCTGAAACATCATTGCAGACACTCCCAGAAATAATATTTAACTTGCGTGCCCCATGTCCCAGTAAGTTGACACATGAAATTAAACATCACAATCACAATGCAGGATGGAGTTAACCTCCATGCACTCTTTCCAATCTTTCAGGAATATAGGAGAATACTGTGTGTGGTAATTACCATGGACACCATTAAGAAGCTTAGATGTTAGTAGATGGTCAGAAGCCATTGTACTGCCTGAATGATTGTTTGAAAAAATGTGATGCTCAACCTAGAGAAAGTTTTTGGGAAAAGTATCACTGGTAGGTCCAAAAAAGAATAAATTATTTTCTGAAGGATCCTCAGCTTTGGAGATCACTGAGGAGAATCTGAACATTACATCAAGGAACCCAAGCATGACACTTACCAGAGAAGCTATAAATATCACACAAGACCAGATTGAACACAAATGAGTTTGTGAAGAACTCAGCAAACAATCTACAGTGGATTAAAGTTAAGAGACTGCTACCTCTATGTTCCTGCTCCATTTCACTAATAGAAAAGGAGCTTGTTTATAAAAAAAACGTAGACAGAGAACTTGTCACAAAGTCCTATTACACCTTTTGTTGTCTGTTTTAAATAGCCAAAGCTACAGCTCTAACCTGCACTGGGAAGAATGAAAAAGAAAATTTCGAACTGTGTTTAAGATTAAAGTTTTAAAAGTGTGTAGACTTAAATATTCAATGAAAGATGCAAACAACCTAGTAATAAACACTTTTCTTAAAATTATAGGATCTGATTGCAATGTTATTAAGGGACCTACTACTGCCCAGTGGGAAAGGGGATTCAGAACACTATAATTAGGGGTGGCAGTTATTATTTATCTTTCAGTTAATTTAAATTTAGCAATAAAATGGTTAAATTAAGAATCTATTAGAAAGTTATTTTGTAACTCAGTGAACTAATGGGAAGTCTAGAGAATTTGACATGGAATTAGGATAGGAAACCAAACAAAAACACCCCAGCTCTCAGGTTACTGCAACAAAAAATGAATCGTCTCCAATTATATCTTACTTTCTGTGTCATTCAGCTCAAGATTCAAGTACTGGGTGACTTCCATTTGGCTAAAGTTATGTCTAAGACCTACCTGTTGACCATATAAGGGGTCTTCAGGGAAGACTTCATTAGAATCTTTGAGAGTCATTTGTTTTTGAAATAGAAGAACATGACATTTGAATGTACTGACCTAGCAGGACTGCAGCCAATGGTACAGTTTTCTAAAATGAAATCAGTTTGCTATTGGAAAAGAAGTTAAAAAAATTTAAAATATCCACTCTCTAGAATAAGAACTGGGAGCAAAAAAGGATCAGTCTGCATAATAAGGCAGAATATCTTCTGTAAGATGAGCTTATCTGAAGTAGAGAGTACTGAACCTAGTGACTGTGTTGACAGGTGGAGGGGTGGTGGCTTTAGCAGAGAATAAACAGGGCTGGAAGAGCAGTGAAACAGGGCAACCCAACATTATTGAGACTAAACTCTAGGTGATAACTAAGTTGTGTTGACATTTCAATTTATTTATTTTTTTCACATAGTGAACCTATTCTCTAGCCTCATGGGTACATTTAATTTTATTCTTTTTTCCTTTACAGTCACAAAGTTTTACATTCAAATAAACAAGATACAGATATTAATAAAATGTTAATTATAGGTCAACCCTGGCTGGTTTGGCTCAGTGGATTGAGCATCGGTCTGCGAGCTAAGTGTCGCTGGTTCGATCTTCCAGTCAGGGCACATCAGAGAAGGAAAACTCTGACTCCAAAAAACCTCCGCTGCCTTGCGGCATACCTCTTCAGGGGAAAGGCTAAGGGAGTAAACCCCGACAGAAAATCCGGAGCCGGAGTCCCTAAGGCGGTCTGACGTTGTAGTCAACACTGGCAACTCCTGCGGCGCACCTGAACCCAAGCTGTATTGACTCCGTCTTTCCCTTGGACCCTTCAGCTGCGAAGAGAGGAGGGGTCTGCTGCATGGGCAACAGCAGACCCTCCATATCACCCTGCCCAGGCTCTGTAGCTTCAGCTTCACTGGAGAGGACACTCCAGCGTCATCGCAAGATGTCGATTCAACACGGGAGGAGACAGATACCGTGTCACTCCCGAGTCGGACTGCACAACCATTCTCGGCGGTGCAGATAGACTCTTAAGAAGCTACACCATCGTCTCTCGAGACGGACGGCTGCCACCGCCGCCGACGAATTATAGGTCAACTTTTATAATGACATTCAGTTTAGTGAAATGTCATTTTTTTATTATAATTTTTTTATTTTTCAATTACACTTGTCCCATTTTTCCCCCATTGCTCTCCCCCACCCAGCCCACCCCTTCTCCTATAGTCATATCCCCCTCCGTTGTCCATGTCTTGAGTTCTTTGACTAAACCTTTCTCTTACTTATCCCCCTTCTCTCCCTCCCCCCTCCCCCCTGATAACTTATTCTGTTCCTTGTTCTGTGTTGTTCCTTAGTCTCCTGTATTAGGTGATATCATCTGGTATTTTTCTTTCTTTGCCTGACTTATTTCACTAAGCATAATTCTCTCTAGTTCCATCCATGTTGTTGCAAATGGCAGGAGTTCCTTCTTTCTTTCTGCTGCATAGTATTCCATTGTGTAAATGTACCACAGTTTTTTGATCCACTCATCTACAGATGGGCACTTACGTTGTTTCCAGCACTTGGCTATTGTGAACAGTGCTGCTAAAAACATAGGGGTGCATAGGTTCTTTTGAAATAGGGTTTTAGGATTTTTCAGGTATAATTCTAGCAGTGGAATCGCTGGTTCAAAAGGCAGTTCCATTTTTAGTTTTTTGAGGTAATTCCATACTGTTTTCCATAGTGGCTGCACCAGTCTGCATTCCCACCAACAGTGCAGTAGGGTTCCCGTTTCTCCACATCTTCGCCAGCACTTGTTTGTTGATTTGTTGATGATGGCCATTCTGACAGGTGTAAAGTGGTATCTCATTGTGGTTTTTATTTGCATCTCTCTGATGGTTAGTGATGTTGAGCATTCTTTCATTTGTCTATGGACCCTCTGTGTATCCTCCTTGGAGAAGTGCTTGTTCAGGTCTTTTGTCCATTTTTTAATTGGGCTGTCTGTTCTTGGTGTGAGATGTGTAAGTTCTTTATATATTTTGGAGATCAGTCCTGTCTGTGATATCATTGGCAAATATGTTTTCCCATGTAGTTGGTTTCCTTTTCATCTTGCTTATGTTTTCTTTTGCTGAGCAGAAACTCTTTAGTTTGATGTAGTCCCATTTGTTTATTTTCTCCTTTATTTCCCTTGCCTTAGGAGATGTATCAGTGAAAATACTGCTACGTGGGATATCTAAAATTTTCCTGCCTATGTTTTTCTCTAGGACTTTTATGGTGTAACAGATTACATTTAAGTCTTTGATCCATCTTGAGTTTATTCTGGTGTGTGGTGTAAGTTGGTGGTTTAGTTTCTTTTTTTTTTCTTTTTTTGCATGTCCCTGTCCAGTTCTCCCAGCACCATTTGTTGAAGAGGCTCTTCTCACTTTATTTTATGTTCCTCCCCCCTTTGTCAAGTATTAGTTGACCATACAGTCTTGGGTTTATTTCTGGACTCTATTCTGTTCCATTGATCTATATGTTTGTTCTTATGCCAGTACCAGACTGTTTTGATCACAGTGGCTTTGTAGTATAGTTTGATGTCTGGTATTATGATTCCTCCTGCTATGTTCTTCTGCCTTAAGATTGCTTTGGCTATTTGGGGTCTTTTTTGGTTCCATATAAATTTTTGAAGTATTTGTTCTAGGTCTGTGAAATATGTTGCTGGTATTTTAATAGGGATTGCATTGAATCTGTAAATTGCTTTGGGTAGTATGGACATTTTAATGACGTTGATTCTTCCCATCCATGAACATGGTATTTGCTTCCATTTATATGTATCTTCCTTAATTTCTTTTTTCAGTGTTACATAGTTTTCTGAGTACAGGTCTTTTATCTCTTTGGTTAAGTTTATTCCTAGATATTTTATTTTTCTTGTTGCTATAGTAAATGGAATTTTCTTTTCTGTTTCTATCTCTGATATTTTATTGTTTGTGTACAGAAATGCCTTAGATTTCTGTATATTTATTTTGTACCTTGCTATTTTGCCAAATTCACTTACTATATTGAATAGATTTTTAGTGAAGTCTATAGGGTTTTCTATGTATACTATCATGTCATTTGCAAATAATGACAGTTTTACTTCCTCTTTCCCAACTTGGATGCCTTTTATTTCTTTTTCTTGTCTGATTGCTGTGGCAGGCACTTCCAACACTACGTTGAATAGGAGTGGAGAGAGTGGGCATCCTTGTCTTGTTCCTGATCTCACGGGGAATGCTTTCAGTTTTTGTCCATTGAGTATGATGTTGGCTTCAGGTTTCTCATATATATCCTTCATTATGTTAAGGTATGCTCCCTCTATTCCCATTTTCCTGAGTATTTTCATCATAAATGGGTGTTGTACTTTATCAAATGCTTTTTCTGCATCTATTGATATGATCATGTGATTTTTGTCTTTCATTTGGTTTAGGTGGTATATTATATTTATTGATTTGCGAATATTAAACTATCCTTGCATTCCTGGGATGAATCCCACTTGATCGTGGTGTACGAGCTTTTTAATGTGTTGCTGGATTCTGTTTGCCAATATTTTGTTGAGGATTTTAGCATCTTTGTTCATCAGTGATATTGGCCTGTAGTTTTCTTTCTTTGTTGTGTCTTGACCTGGTTTTGGAATTAGGGTAATACTGGCTTTATAGAAAGAATTTGGGATTTTTCCCTGTTCTTGGGTTTTTTGGAATAGTTTGAAATGGGTAGTTCTACCCTAAATGTTTTGTAAAATTTGCCTGTGAAACCATCCAGTCCAGGGCTTTTGTGTGCCAGGAGATTTTTGATTACTGTTTCAATTTCATTCTTTATTATTGGTCTGTTCAGCTGTCTACTTCTTGATTCAGTTTTGGAAGGTTATATGTTTCTAGAAATTTTTCCATTTCTTCTAGGTTGTCAAATTTCTTGCCATACAGTTGTTTGTAGTAATTTCGTACAACCCTTTGTATTTCTGTGATATCAGTCGTGATTTCTCCTTTTTTTTTGTTTCTGATTTTGTTTATTTGGGTCTTCTTTCTTTTTTTCTTGATGAGCCTGACTAGAGGCTTGTTGATTTTATTTTTTCAAAGAACCAGCTCTTTTGTTGATCTTTTGAATTGTTTGTTTAGTCTCTATGTCATTTAATTCTGCTCTGATCTTGATGATTTCCTTCCTTCTACTCGCCCTGAGTTTTCTCTGTTGTTGTTCTAGTTCTTGTAGCTTTAGGGTTAGATTTTTTATATGAGATTCTTCTATCCTTTTCAGATACGCCTGTATTGCTATGAACTTCCTTCTCAGGACTGCTTTTGTTGTGTCCCATAGTTTTTGGGCTGTTCTGTGTTCATTATCATTAGTTTCCAGAAACTTCTTGATTTCTTCCTTGATGTCATTATTAACCCATTCATTATTTAATATCATGTTATTCATTCTCCATGAAGTTGGATGTCTTTGATTTTTTTTCCTTGAGGTTGATTTATAGTTTCAAGGCATTTTGGTCTGAAAAGATGCTTGATATAATTTCAATTTTCTTGAATTTGTTGAGGCTTGTTTTGTGTCCTGTCATTTGGTCTATCTTTGAAAATGTCCCATGTGCACTTGAAAAGAATGTATATTTTGCTTCTTTGGGGTGAAAAGTTCTGTATATATCAGTTAAGTCCATTTGGTTTAGTGTGTTGTTCCATGCCTCTATATCCTGGTGTTTCTTTGCTTTGAAGATCTGTCTGTTCTTGATAATGAAGTGTTAAAGTCCCCTACTATGAGTGTGTTGCTTTTTATATCCTTCTTGTAGTCTTCTAGTATTTTCCTTATATATTTGGGTGCTCCTATGTTAGGTGCATATATGTTTACCAGGGTTATATCTTCTTGATGGATTTTTCCCTTAAGTATTATGAAATGTCCTTCTTTGTCTCTTTTTATGGCCTTTGCTTTGCAATTCGTTTTGTCTGATATCAGTATTGCTACCCCAGCTTTTTTTTCATGCCTATTTGCTTGGAATACTTTTTTCCAACCCTTCACTTTCAGTCTGTGTAAATCTTTTGTTTTGAGGTTTGTTTCTTATAGACAGCATATATGTGGGTCCTGTTTTCATATCCATTCCGCTTCCCTATGTCTTTTAATTGGAGCATTTAATCCATTTACATTTAAGGTTATTATTGGCAGGTATTTATTCATTTCCCTTTGTACCTGTGTTCCTCTCCCTCTCTTTTTTTCTTCTTTTTTCTTAAAGCATTTTTTTTTAGCATCTCTTGCAATGAAAATGTCATTCTTTTTGAAAATTTTATTATGTGAATAGAACCTATGGGAGTGTTTTGGAGCTGAAAGTCAGGAGTACTTGCTCATCTAAATACAGATTTTTCAGAGAACTATTCATGCATAACTGAAATTTTGCCAAAGAGTATGATCCAAGTAGTTAACTGCCTTAGGAATTTAATTTTTATATTGACAAATTAATGCTTACATTTTTTAAGGAATCCTCAGAATATTCATACTTTCTTTTACATAAATCAATTTCAAAGCGATTTTTAGTAATGTACTTTACATTACCTGTTAACAGTTAGAAAATATCCTGGCATAACACCACTGTGCATACATCATATATTGATCCTATGTGGCAGGCTATGGATTATACTATGAATTAGTTCAAATAAATTAAATTTACATAAGCAGTTAGGTGATTGGAAAAAGCATTCGGTGAATTTTGATAAGGTATGGAGAACTATAATAGCCAGGGTTCTCCGAGAAATAGACCTAACAGGGTGTGTGGTGTATGTGTGTGTGTGTGTGTGTGTGTGTGTGTGTGTGTGTGTGTAGTGAGAATGAGAGAGATCTTGAGAGTAAGAGGGAGAGCAAAAGATTTTAAGGAGATGAAGGAATTGTGAAGACTGGCAAGTATAAAATATGCAGAGAGAGCTATCAGTCTGGAGACCCAGGGAAGAGTTAATCTTGGTAGACAGGCAGAATTCTTCCTTCCTCAAGGGAGTCAGTTTTTGTTTTGTTTTGTTTTTCCCTAAAACCATCAACTGATTGGCCTATCCAAATTATGAAAGGTAATCTACTTTTTTTCAAAGTATAGTGATTCAAATGTTAATCTCACCTAAAAAATCCCCTTACAGCAATATTGAGACCAGTGTTTGGCCAAATACCTGGTTACCACAGATTACCACAGTTGATACACAGAATCAATCACAAGAACCATTTTCCATTAAAAACAAAAATTGCCCAGACAGATTGTGTCTGACACCTTTTTGGAATATCAGCATATCAGAACTTGGTGAGGCTTCATTCAGAATACCAACTTTCTGTGATAATTTTGGTAATTTGTTTGTATGTTTATCTTTAAATTGTATAAAATAGATCCTTTTAGAAATACTATAAAAGTTATATATATTAAATGCATGATATTTAAAAATATTTAACACCCACTAATACTATCTTTTTGTAAAAAAAAAAAGATTTTATTTATTTATTTTTAGAGAGAGGGCAAGAAAGGGAGAAAGAGAGGGAGAGGGACATCAGTGTGAAAGAGAATATTTGATTGGTTGTTTCTTGTCTGCGCCCTGACCTGGACCTAACTGCAACCAAAGCACATGCCCGACCAGGAATCAAACTGGAAATCTTCTGCTTTGCCAGGCAATGCTCAATCAACTGAGCTACATCAGTCAGGGCCACTAATAATATCTTTGAATTCAATCCTTCCTTCACATTCAGTCATAATATCTACCAACGTGTCCTGGAGAGCAAAAACAAAATAATTCATCCAAGCAAATTTGTTTCATGTAGTCTCCTTCCAACACCACAGAAATTATCACTAAAACATTCTGAGAGACATAAAGTATTTATTAAGAATAACTTATTTTGCATTCAAACTCTGTTACAGAAAATGGCTAGGCAAATGTTTTCTTCCAGGACAACTTATAAACTGTACTGTTTTGCAAAGCCTCATCCCTTCTTTGTAGTTTATCGCTAAGTAAATATTTTATGAAGTGATTGAATTTGTGACATGTTCTGAGTTTGCTTGAAATATCATCTTTTCTTTCAAAACAGTACAACATACCACATTTGTACAGTAACAAGATGTCACTGATATTTACATAACAGTTAGGTTATCTCTGTAAATGCATTAATGAGTAATTTAGCCATATAAATTTTCTCTTTTAACACTGGTTTTTGAAAGCCTACTGTGTATCTATTATGCATACATTGCAAACTTGGTTTTTTATTCCTTTAATATTTAGTTTCAGTATTGGTCTTGGGTGTGTTTTACAAGTTACTTGATGTCAGTTGTCGATGGGATCCATGATGTTTCAACTTTGAAAATGTGTGAGGTATGTATAATTTGACTAGTGAAAGACTGTTGCATTTTACAGAAAACTACAAATCTGCCGCAGGGACTGCTCTATATCTGAGGTTTAAGTTTGTGATTTCCCAGGAGGTGCTTTGAGATATATTTTATAATTTTAGTATTGCCTATTCCCAACGGAATCATATTTTGATGAATGTAAGAGGTAAGGGCGGCAAAAGAACACACTGATAAATACCCAGTTTTGGCTTCCTGTCTAGGCTCTGCCACACTGTGAGTTTAGGTAAGTGAATACACATTTCTAAATTTTTATTTTATAGTCTGTAAAAGGAGTGGGTGGAAGTGGTTTGGAAACGACCATTTCTAAATAGTCTTCCTGTTAAAACATTATATTTTTTCTATTGAAATAGTAGTTATTTCTGATGTTGCTTGCCATGTGGAGGTTTTGACCACTGTGCGAAATTCTTACATTTGTGGGAGATATTTCTTTATTTTAATATATATGTAGCTAAATTGGTACTTTGGGAAATGATTTTTGTCCATATGAAATATTGACATTCTATACTATTTTAGTATTAAAAATTTTGGTCTTAAATGAAACAAAATTCGCTTTCTCCACCTTCATCTGAACACAGATAATGAACTTGATGAAATACGTTGGTTTGATCAGTAAAATTGCTTTTACAACTCTCTCATAAACACAATTATACATGCATTCATAAAAGGTATCTTTGTTTATATAACTTCAACATAAGACCACATCAACACAATATTTATTGCCTTCTAATTATAAAGTAATCACTGTTGCTCCTACTCTATTTACATGCTCTTAATTATTTACTGTAGCATTTATTTAATTATTCTTTTACTTATTTATTTATTCAGGGCCACGAATTCTTAAGAAACGTTAGGTACATTTGTCTTTTAAAATTCCTACCATGTCAACAATTCTTAAATTATGTATCAAATTGATTTTCTCAAACAAATTTTGAATGAAATTATTTTTAATGTGTTTCATTTGAAGTATATTAACATATTGAGGTATAAATAATATAAATTTACTTATTTTACATGTACAAATCAAAAATTTTGATAAATATGTATTATTTAATCAACAAAATTATAATATATAACATTACTATCTGCTCATGCTTCTCTGTAATCAATCCTGTCTTCTCAACCCTTGTCATTTACAATAATGACTATGCTGTCACTATGATTTTTCCTTTTCTAGAATTTTATATAAATGGAATCCATACAATACGTGATCTTTATATGTGTTTTTGTTAATTAACATAACGTTTTGAGATTCTTCCATGATGTCATGTATCAATAATTGGTGACTGATCTAGGTCATCTATATTTCCATATACATTAAAGAATCAGTTTGCCAATTAAAAATAAACTTTCTAGGAACTAATTGAATTTTCATTGAATCTGTAGAGCAAATTGCAGATAAAACACATCTTAAGGTTATTGTATCTTCCAATTCATCAATATAGAATTTCTCTCTAGTTAAGTTTTCTTTAATATATAAACAATGAATTATAATATTTAGTATTTTGGCCTTGTACATGTGTTATTAAAATTTCCCTAAGATTTTAATTATATTTGATGCTATTGTACATAGTATATTTTTATTTCATTTTCCATTTGTTCATTGCAATTTTATAAAATACAGTCTAATTTTCCACATAGGCTTTGTTTACTGTGATATTGCTAAATTCACTAATGTTTTTTGTTGTTTTTTCCCTGTATATTAATTACACTTTTTTGAATAATTCCCATGTTATCTATTAATAAACACATATTATTTATTTCTAACTTTTATGGTTTTATTTTTTCCTTTTATTGACCTGATGATAATCTCCACTATAATTTTCTCTATATGTGATGGCAATGAATATTATTGTTTTGTTTAACATCTTATGGGAAAATATTTAGTCATTCTGATGTATAGATGTGTAGATGTCTGTAATCAAGCTAGATTGCTAAGAGTTTTTTATTAACATAAATAGATGTTGAATTTTGATAAATGCTATTTCTGCATCTATTCTTAATCTATTGATATAGACATAGATATTTGACTTTTTAGTCCATTAATAAGGAAATTGTAATGATTGATTTTTTTATTGTTTAATCATTCTTACATTCTCAGGATAAACTTAACTTGGTTATGATGTGTGATCCTTTTGATATATGCTTGAATTAAATTAACTAAATTTGGGATAAGTATTTTGTTTTCTATGTTCGGAAATATTTGCCTTTTTTTTTGTAATAACACTTTCTAATTGTGTCAGATTAATGCTCCTTCATAAAATGAGCTAGGAAATGCATCTTCTCTTTTATTTCCCAGAAGAGGTTGTGAAATTGTATTACTTTTAAAGTGATTGTTAAATTTCACCAGTGAAGTTCTATGGGCTTAGATTTTCTTTGTGGGTAGGTTTTTATCTACAAATTTAATTACTTTTAAATATGTAAGACATTTAGTTATGTATTTAATTTTAAATGAATGAGCTTGGTAGTTAGGTTATTTTGAGGTACTTGCTTATTTTATCTGTTATTAAAATGGCATAACACATTCAAAATATTTCCTTATTATTTTAATGTGGTGGGATCTGTAGTAATGTTCCTTTCTAAAATTTTGATACTGTTCATTTGTGGTTTCCTTTTTTCGTTCTCATTTGTTTACTAGAAGTTTCTTAATTTCATTGAACTTTAAAAAAGTTTAATTTGGGTGTTCTTTGACTTCTTTGTTTTTCTGTTAATTTATTTTTTAAATTTCACTTACTTTTACCTGGTAGTACTTCCTTTCTGATTATTTTTGGATTAATTTTTATTTTCTTATTTTATAATCAGTTAAAGTTAAATCATGTCAATAATTTGAGAAATTTCTTGTTTTAAATGTTTTGAAATTTTTATTCAAAACTGCTGCAGCTTCATCCCACAACATTTAAAATGCTATACATTCATTTTTATTTAATTAAATATATTTTTAATATCCCTAATGATTCTATCATTGGGCAATTGGTTATTTAGAATTTGTTGTTTAATTTCTAAATATCTGATTTCCAGATGATGTTTGTTATTGATTCTAGTTTAATTTTTCTGAGGTCAAAAAATGTACTTTGCACAGATTTTTTTTTTAGATATAACTTTTTTATTGCTCAGAATACATATATGTTCCATTTGCTTTTGAAAATAATGTGTATTCTGCTGTTTGCTGGAGTTTCTATAAATAATGACTCATTTGGTCAAGACTGTTGTTTTATTGAATTCTATTATGTCCTATTGTTTTTCTGTCTAATTGTAATTCTCTGAATTACTCAGGAAAAAGTATTGAAAGCCTTCAACTATAAATTTGGATTTGTCTATTTTTCTTTCAGTTTTACAAGTTTTTGCTTTATGCATTTTGAAGCTAAGTTACAAAGTACATATACCTTTAAGACTGTTTCATCCTTTTGATAAATGAACTTTTTATCAGTACAAGGTTCTCTTTACCCCTTTTATTCATTCTCTTAAATCTACTTTTTCTGATATTTATACCACCATCCATCTATCTTATAAGTAGTCTTAACAAAATATATCCTTTTTTCCACCTTTATATTACATTTAATCTACCAGTTTCTATATATATGAAGTGGCTTTAGTTTTGTTGTTTTTGTTACACCTTATATGAACACATCTAACTTTGTTATCCAAGGTGGCAATGTCTAATTTTTTAAAAAAATAATTTATCTATTTATTTGTTTGTTTATTTATTTTTAGAGAGAGGGGAAAGGAGAAAGAGAGGGAGAGAAACATCACTGTGTGGTTGCCTCTCACTCGCGCCCCCAACTGGGGACCTGATGTGCAACCTAGTCATGTGCCCTGACTGGGAATCGAACCAGTGACACTTGACTCGCAGGCCAACGCTCAATCCACTGAGCCACAACAGCCAGGGCTTGTCTAATTTTTAATTAAAGTTTAATATATTTTTATTTAATGTAATTTTCAAAATAGGTTTAACTATGTCATATCATTATTTTTTATTTTTCTCTTCTGTTATTTGTAGCTTTGTTTTTTCTCACCTCTTGCCTTCTTTGAAATGACTGAATATTTTTTGTGATTATATGCTATCTCCTCTTTCACTTATTTGATGTTCTCTTTATTTTATTTCATTTTGTTTTTTATTGTATTTTTCCATTACCATTTATTCACCTTATATCCTCTCCCACCTCCACCCAACCCCTTCCCCACACACCCCAGCAGCCAGGGGGTCAGGGATTTGAGGATTTGGGGATGAAGGATCCAGCATGACACTGTCATGTTTAACTTTTTTTAGTAGTTGTCCTAGGGCTTAGTACCCATCTTTAACCTAACACAGTCTACTTTCAAATAACAATATATCAATTCGTGAATAGGGTAAGAAACGTAAAACTATATGCTTCCATTCCTCTCCTCTCCCATTTTCATGCTATTGTTATCAGGCACTTTATTTTTACATATTTTGTTAACATTACACAATTACTATTTTAATGTTGCTGTATCAAATTACTGCATACCTAGTGGCTTAAAACAATGCAAATTCATTATCTATGGTTCTGGAGAGATATGAAGTTAAAACTTTATCTTTAGGGTTGTGTTCCATATGGAAATGCTAGGGAGAATTTGTTTCCTTGCCTTTTCCATATTATAAAGTTGCCTATGCTGTTGGGTGCATGCCTTCCTTCACCTTCAGAGTGTAGCTTCTGCCTCCAGGCTCTGTTTCTCTCCTCTGATCTCCTTGTTCTTTCTTAGACATGCGTCTCCCTTTTCATAAGGCGGCTTGTGAGGAAATTAGACCTACCCAGATCCAGGGTTATCTCCTCATCTCAAGACCTCTACTTACATCTGAATGCTACTTTTGAATGTAAAGTAAAATAGTCATACTTTCTGGGATTAGAAAGTGGACTTTTTAGAGACCAGATATTCAATCTACCATATTCATGATGCTTTGTTATTCCACTTAAAACAGTAGCTTACCTTCTAAAGAGATTGAAAATGAGAAAAATGAAGTATTGTACATTTCCCCACCTATTTACCATTTCAAAGTTTTTAATAGCTTTGTAAAGATGCAGATTAATGTGGTGTCATTTTTCATATCTCTTAATATTCTTTTTATTCATGTTTTGGTAAAAATAAATGATCTCAGGGATTACTTGTCTGAATACCTTTTTATTTCATTATTTTGAAAAAATATGATTTTGCTGAATATAAAATTTAGATTAATTTTTTAAAAAAAATCAGTACTTAAAAGATGTTGCTCTATTTTTACCTCAATTTACATCATTTTTGACCAGTCTTCAATAATTCTTATCTATGTGATGTGTCTTTTTTTCTGACTGCTTTTAGATTTTTCTCTTTATGACTAGTCTCAGCGATGTGCCTTGTTGTTTTCGGTTGTTTTCTGTTTTGGTTTTAATGAGTTTCTCAGGTCTGTAGTTTTATACTCTATAAAATCGGGAGAGGGGAGAATGACATATTCCTTCAAACTTGTTTTCTGTTACTCTTCTCAGTCTTCTGTTGCATAATATTAGATTGCTTTGTACTATCAAAGTTCACTGATATTCTTTTGCTTATAATTCAAATTCTTTTCTCCTTATCCTTCATTTTGAATAGTTCTTTTAGGCTTTTTTTCTTCTTAAATTTCCTTATCTTTTAATCTGCAGGAATTAGTATGCTACTATATTACTAATTTTATTTAGTGTATTTTTTCAGACATTGTATTTTTTTAATCTCTAGAAGTACTATTTGTATCTCTTTTTACCATTACTCTAGTCATTGTAGTGTATTTTTCTATAATTTCCCAAAGATGTGGAAAACAGCTTCTTTAATGACTTTGTATGATAATTCCATCATCTCTGTCATTTTTCAGTCTGTTTGTATTAATTGACTTCTTCCTGCTATAGCTGATATTTTTCTGTCTCTGCATGTTGAGAAATTTTTAATGGATAAGGGACAATGTGAATTTTATACTGTTGTTGCTGGATTTTGTTGTATACCTTTAAATAATCTTTGACTTGGTTCTGAATCAACTGCATTCTTTTGAGGCTTGCTCTTCAGTTTATTGTGACAAATACAAAGTAGCCTTTAATCTAAGACTAATTTAACTCCTTAATTGCATCTTTAAGGTTTCTTCTGATGCCTCTTGTATTATTAATTCTTTTTTGTCTAACTGATGGGAAAACGTAAATTCATGATTCCTCTCATAAATGTCCAAAGAATTACTAAGCCAGAAAGTAAAGTTAATACTTCTGCCCATTTTGGGAGCTTTCATTGTCTCTCCCTGGTACATATTCTTCTGTATTATATTCACAAATTACAGTCACTGTGGCCTTCCCAATTTTAATCTGCCTCTCCAACTCAGAGAGTCCCTAGGGATCTGTTTTGAATCCCCTTCCTTACACTGTTGGCTGGAAATTGCCTTCAGGCAAGAAGCTGGGACAATCAAAAGGCTCACCTCATTTGTCTCCTTTCTCTCAGGGATCATCTCATGCTGCTTATTTCCAATGTTTGAAGATTGTCATATAATATATTTTGTTTTATTTTTGTTGTTGTTGGGGGTGGGAAGGTAAATAAAATCTCTTTCTCTATCATGGCTAGAGGCATAAGTCATGTAAAAATAATTTTGCAAGCATTTTTAATATAATTATATTTTGCAGTTATTTTTCTTGTGCATTACCCACAGCAGTAAGCATAAATGAATGTAGTATTTATTTTAGAAGTTACATTGTTAAGCCATCTTATCATAGATTTATTCAAAGAGCATAATACTTGTTCAAATAACAATACATTCCAGTATTTTTGTTATTTCAAATTTCACTCCCAATGTCATTTGAAGTGTCCTGTGTATTCCATTATTCCAGTGATTAATGAAACCAATTTTTTGGAACCTATAAACTAGAAAGAATCTTTTGAGATTTTAATTTAATATTTAGTCCTGACCTGTGTGGCTCAGTTGGATTGGTCATCGCCCTACAAAACAAAGTGTCACGGGTTCGATTCCAGTCAGGGTACATGTCTGGGTTGCAGGTTCGGTCTCTGGGTGGGGCACATACAAGAGGCAACCAATTGATGTTTCTCTCTCTCATCAAATGCATCTCTCCCTCTTTTTCTCTCTCCCTTCCTCTCTCTTTAAAAATAAATAAATAAAATCTTTAAAAATAAATTTAGTTCAATATTTTAAAAATTCTTTGGTCAGTAAATATTATCACTCTGATTTTTAAAATTAGCGTAGGTATAGATTATTATATTAGAATTTATTTTGTGTTATATTTTATTGTGGGGGTGTGGGTGTTCTTGACTTCATGAAGGAAGAATTTCACAACAGGAGTCCAGGTGACTATGGAGGGTACGTTTATTAAATCTGGGGACAGTGAAATTAGGAAGGGTTTGGCATAGGAAAAGCAGCAGGAGAGCCTGGGTGGGCTGCCTTAGCTCACTGGGGAGTCAGAGAAAAGGGAGCCTTGGGAATAGGATCAGAGGATTAACCTGAGATGAGCTCTGCTGCCTATTGCTCCCTTGATAGCAAGCCTCGGGGTACCTTAGAGTTTAGAAAATGCATGTCTGTGGGGCAAGAAGTGAGGGAAGAAAAAGGGAAGGGCACACATGGCTGCCCACAGGGAGAGTGTGCCATATCAAGATTTTAAATTATTAAGTATTTTAAAAATATGTATTAATATAGATAATTAAAGATAATGTTTCTTTTTCACAAAAATGTCTTTCTTGGGTAGATTTACATTCATTCATTTATTCTCCAATCACTCACCTTGTTTGCCTACTATGGAGGACAGAGCCCTAGAAAAAATGTAAGAATAATATAATTCCTAAAATTCAGATTATATCACACCATCAACTTCCATCTTAAATCTCTTGGTACCATCAACAATTTAGGTAGCTCCATGAAACTTGAAAATAATGAGAAGATTGTGGAGGTCTAAATCTCCTTCTCTCGTCTACATGGCTGAATCTGATTTCTGACTTCATTAGCTTAGCAGCATGTTGCAAAGTTTTGGAGTCTGAGGTCATCCTGTTATATTAATTTAAAATTTTCTTACTTCTAATTGTGAATTTTACCAGTAGTGGTTAGAGGTAGTGCCCAGATTAAATGCTGCCAGCAGAAAGGCAATCCAACAGCATTTATGCTAGACATTCAATGGACTGATCCTTCTCAATAGAACACCGATAGTGTTTGAGGGGAGTGCTCTTAATAAGGGGTGAGTCTGCTTCTGCCAGGAAGCCAGTAGGAAAAGTAAGTAGGTGAAAGGACCATCTCAAGTGAATGCTCCATTTCTTAATCCAGGAGTGGAGAATGCAGAGGTTAATTTGCTAATTGCATATAGTTAATATTTTATAGCTCCTCATGGTTCCCCAAGGTTATTTTTAATCTTTAAGAAGATCTTTTCTCATAAATAAATTCTGCCTCTGTCCTCAGAACCTCTTCATCTAGTCTTTGACATTCTTCCCAATTATGACTCCTTAATGTCTTTTCTCTTGATCTTTATAAGATAATAGAGAAATTTCTTGATCTGGGTTTCATCTGGGATCCTGTTCTCCTTTTAAACCCTGTTCTACACCATTATGTCTGCTTGAGGCTCTAGGACCATCACAGGATAACAGCCATTGTTATTCAGTCCAAAACAAGTATATGTTAGGGTGTCAGGGCTTGAGGGATGATTTGCTGTTAGAATTTTAAATAGAAACATAAAATTTCAGTTTTTTTTAATTCCAAGTTTTGTTCTGCTATTTCTTAGTAGTGGCCCAAATTTTAATCTATGTATTTAATACTTTTGTCAGGTATTGTGCTCAGTACTGGGAATATAATGATGAACAAACTACATATACTTAGGCGCAGAGAAATGCATTTAGTACATGTTGAATGGAAAATAATACATGAATGCAGAGTTTAGAAGATTGATATTTGTGAAAAATGGATATCAGTGGAAAAAAACCTAGTTTCTGTTCTCCTCCACATACGATAACATATGCAATGTCTAAATTTGGGAGAATAGTGTCTTTTGGAGGAGCCTCCACAATTTCACTGATGTGTGGTATTTGTGAAAGCAGGAGTACTTTTCTTACATTAATGCTTTTATCAACATAAGGTTAATAAAATTTCAGAATTAAAAAAGTGCAACTTTAAGCAACTGATAAATTTGGTATTATAAAAAGGTTATTGGCACTGGTTTTACAAGATCGATGGTGTGGTTGAAGAAGTACCTTGCTATGCCTCTAGTTAAGTATAATACTGTAAAGGCCCCGGAAACAAAATTGATGTATCTGAGATGTTATCCAGTATGTACTCTTAAGCTATTTTTGCAAGCTGATTTCATCATACTCAGACAGATTTATCAAGATGTTTACCTGTTGTGAAATTCAACATGATTTCTTGAGGGTGCAATCTAAGGCTGAATTATAACATCTCCTCTTAGCTTTGCTATATCAATGCCTATGCGATTGTAATTCTTTCTGGGACTCTCTTATTCAGTGTTTGCTGTACAAAGTGTGGGACAAAACAAATGCATGTCATACTCGAAGACTACTGTATGTCATATGTATTTACCAAGAGTTAAAAAAATATATACATAGTACATCTTGATGTATAAACTCATTTATCTTCAGCCTTGAATAAAAGTTTTATTTTTGGCTTGTTTACATGTAAGCAAGGCAAATAGACTGATCTTTTTTGTTATTTTTTTACATATACTGAGCTGATTTATTTTAAGAAGTTGAAATTCCTAAAGTTAATGCCTTCTTTATTATTGACATTAAGCATTTAAAAAACAAAAATCACTTAATTTCCAAAATAAGTCATCTTACACATCATCTGTGTACCATTTTTTTATATTCTTTTATAAATATGTTTGGAGTGCCAAGGAAGAAATAGAAAAGAAACATATGTGGCTGACCTCCAATATACAGAGTGAGGCAAAATTAGGTTTATAGTTGTGAGGACTTGAAACACAGTTTATTCTTGTATTATTATTTATTATTTTCCATACAAACAACCATAAACTTACTTTTGCCCCACCTTGTATGCAAGTTTAAACAAACTATTGATCATGCAAAGAGGAATGACTTTTAAAAAACAAACTAGCTATTACGAAGGTGTCAAATTTTTGTCTCTATTGGCATTTTGCAGATTAGCTGCATGTTAATCAGGAAACTGACCAGGAAGCTCTTATATCAGGTTTATTTAGGATTAGACTATGAATTATTCTTACTCTTCTAAATATTTGAGATTCTGATTGCTTGTTTTCAAGGGAGTTCTGAATTTCTAAAAGTAATTTTCCTTTAATAATGAAAATTTTATTTCTAGAAGGGCTATGAGAAAGTTATGAAATGCCAACATTTATAAGTAATGAGTCAATGCATACAATTTCATATATCATAACTATGTGCATTTCTATTTTATTGATAGAATATAAAATATTTTATAATTATGTTGTTTTTTCCATGTAAGTTAATACTAGTATTATTAACTCACAGATATGTTAATCACAGAATAAAATTCTCATATTTCTAGATGGCAACTGAAATTAGAAAGTATCTAAAAAATAAGGTGATAGGTTATTTAAAACACTAAGTACATTATCCCCACCAATACTCTTCCTTTATCAAATGCATTCTGCTCATTTCATCCTATTTGTTCTTCCATTCCTCATCTCTACTGGCACTCTTTGCTTCTCTCTTCTCTTATCTCCCTCACACTTTCCCTCTGTACTAAAGAACACTACTTTGAAATGTAGCTTTTCCTTATCTTATCTTTTATCTTTTCCTTTCTTACAACTCTATTATGTTACATTTTGAGTAAATTTCATGGAAATCTTGATTTCTTGCAGAACTCTACACCTGACCATGGTATACAATCTCTCAGCATAAGTACAAAGAAAGGAGATGTGAAGACCCAGTCCAGGAGTATATGGTGGGGCCGATGAGTAAAGAGATTGGTCAGTAGTTTTATGAGAAAGCTGATATAAGCTTTATTCGTAGTGAGTTTTCTTCCAATGGAATACATATTTCAATGATATTCTCTTGCCTGTTGCAGTCCATTTAAAATATATGCATATACCTCGAAATGGCATGACTGCCTCCATTCCATTGCCTATCTTTCTCAACATGCTACATACTTTTCCATTCATCTGTGCCTGAGGTCTATGACCCAGATATTCTTCTTGCTTCTGGCTAAGTGTACTTTTTCTTCTATGTTGTTATCAGTTTTATTCCCTTGATTTTCCATTCTCATTTTGACATTGTGTTTTATAAGAATGACAATAATAATCATATTTCTAAGAATTTAATATTTCATTCTGTGGTCTAAACATGTTAATTTAGCCTGTGTTCACTCTTGACTTTCCTTATCAAACACTAACATTAGGAACTTAAAGTGAAATCCAAAATTTTAAGGTATAGAACTAATTTACTTTTTGGTATCAACCCTCTCATTATTTATTGTCATTTATTTTGTAATTATTGTTTAGGAAAAAAAGAGCTATCATTGCTTCATGCTAACTTTAACTGCAGCAGCGGATTTAAAGATGAATTCAGGCTTCAGACTTCCCCTGAGGCTGATGGACTTCTCCTTTCATAGTAGGACACTTCTATCTGATGGCATTAACCATAAAATCCCCCATTTTAAGTCTATGATATCCTGAAGGACAACAGCTCATTTCATTTCTTATCAAGAAATCGAGCAGATCAGTCATATTTCCAGAGTCAAATGACATTTCAGAAAATTCATTTGAATCAAAAATGAAGTTTCCTTTCTGCATACTCCAATTAGTTTAAAAGTGGTTTCTGATGAAAATTTTCAAAATAATGGAGTGGTACATAAAAAACATATATATATATATATATATTATATATATATATATATATGTCTATCAACTCATACTTCACACACACATATACAAGCACTGATACACACACACACCCATCCACACGCACACACATGCAGGCTTTCTAATAGCCACAGCTAGCCACCCTGTCAAGCACTATCAATCTTTAATTTTAGTGATCAGCATTAAAAGTAAAATACTTAAGATCTTTTCTCCCTGCTTTTCTTTTTATCCTATTACCCTGGGTATTCCAGTGGGAGTGTGCTCACTCATTTGCTCCCTAAGTACACAAAATTAGCTGCTTATCGGTTGATCTTCTTACATGATCCTTTAAAAATCCTTTGTGTGTGTGTGTACAAGCACTTATTCAGCATCCAAGGCCGCTTTTGCCTCTAGAGGAAGCCTAGACAAGCCACCCCCAGCCTTTTTCTTACCCACTCACAGGGGGCCAAGGCCTAATTAAATTGCTCTCAAAGACAAGAAGGGATGAATTTTCTTCTTTCCATCTCCCTTGTCACCCATTTAACTCAGCTGACATTCACTGACTCCTTTCTACTTATGTTCAAAAAAAAAAAAAAAAAAAATTCTCACACACACGCACTCAGAGCCCCATAACAACAGGATTTAGAGAGAGGGAGTAGGGAGAGGCAGTGTTCGTGGATAAACTCTTAATCTGGTTACTCCCTGTGATTTATAATTTCAGAAGCAAACAATGGAAACAAGACAGAGCGGAAGTGCCCGAGGAGAGGTTTGATTCTCTCACTGACTTCGATTTTATTCCATTAAACTAACATTGTAAAGGGGGGAAATACACACACAAACAGTGCTCTGGTCAATCCTGTACTCCCCTTTTTTTTCCTGGGCTCAGATTAATGAGGGGTGTTTGGGAAGCCAGGATGAGCAGAGCCTGTTAATGCAGTTCCGCTCTAGACGGGCAGTGGAGCTGCGGCCACTTTGGCCGGCCTGCTATTGATTGGACCGCAGGTCACCCGGGAGCAGCTGACGGGGCTGCATTTCTGAAGCCGGGGCTCTGGGAGCGGCTGAAGAGCTCGGGCTAGACCAGACAACAGGAGCCCTGTGCAAGCCAAGCTCCAGTAAGGGGCTAGGAAGAGCCAGGCAATTAGCCTTTGAAGGTCATGGAAAGTTCCCTCCCCCTCTTCTCTCTTTTCACCACAGTATCCAGCCGTCTTTCCCTCCTCCTCCTTTCTTCATCACCCATACTCCAAACACTTCTGAGGAATCCATTCAATTAAATCTCTCTCGGCTCCAGCTGGCTCCTGAGTGAAAGGTCAGTGGAGTTCAGGAGGGAGAAAAAGACGCAAGTTGGAGCTGGAGCTCCTGGCCGCCTCTGACCTTGCCTTTCCTCTCCCTCCGCCCTCCCCCTCACCTGGCCGGCTCGCCCCACTTTCTTCCTACCTACCTTCTTTAATGATACCCGATGGTGCTGGTAAATCACTCCCCAGCAGTGCGGGAGATGCCCTGAAGCATCATTGCGGTAGGGAGGGATCGATCAGGTTTTCTTTCTTTCTTTCTTTTTCTTTTTTTCTTTTTTAGATGATAATGATAACCTGTGGACATAATGTCAGTTTCTTTGCTGTGTTTCTTGGAGGCCCATCACTGTTGGCCTGGGCCACTTCGGGCTGCTTCGAGGGGCTGGCGAGACCCTGGCGTTCTTCCCTCCCCGCATTTTGTCTTGCCTTAAAGAGACCTAATTCGACTGAGGGATACTCCACTGGATTGCTTTTTCTTTTCTTTTTTTTTTTTTTTTTTACCCTGGTTGCCTGGCTCCAGAAATAGAAGAGAAAAAGTAAAGAGTTCATCCTATTTTTGCAACGTGCATACTTTAATTTAACCAAGAAGCTTATCTAATATCTATGCATATAGAGATGATTAAAAATTATACTATGACTATACAGTTTAAATGTTAAATGGTAACAAAATAAATTGGTGAAGTAATTGAATAAACAAAAGTTGCTTAGAAAGTTGGCAGAAATTGTATGATACGTATATACATGCACTGATGCACACACCAAGAAGTATTATTTGTTTTACTTTTTCCTGTTTTTAAGGGAAGATAATTATGTTAGAATAATGTTGTTTCTTCTCATTTTCTGCTAAATATTTATTTTAAAAAATGTAGAAAATCATGTGAACACTAGGTTATGCAAGGCGTTAATCATTAATACCAGCTTGAAAAAGGTGTGGCCTTTCCCTCACATTACTTAGAATCCGTTACAATTAAATATATTAGGCATAAATATCTTATATTGTTTTGTCATTGTATTATTTTTAAAACAGTAATCTTACTGTGTCTATACACTTATATTTTTTTATGTTCTCAAAGCTCTCTACTTTCCTTTTTTTCCTCAAATGTAGGCATACAGACTCTAGTACAACTGATATCTTACATGCAATCAGAATTTTTTGTCATATTATTTTCTGCATCATTTGATGAACCAAACTATATTTCCCTATATTCCTATTAAACTATTTGATGATGCTTTTTGTTTTGTTCCATAATTGGGTGAGCAATCATGTGATATGTATAAGTTTGGTATGAAATCAAAGAAGCAATGTTAAAAGCAATGAATATATTTTCAGGAAAATTTCTGGGGTGTGAAATCTGTTAGAAGGAAGAATTGTAGAAAAGCATTATTACTTCTTTTTAGGTTTTATAACTACAGAGGTAAAACTCTAAAAGGCATTTTATATAGTTGATGAATGATAGTTTTTCTTTTACAACCTAATATTCTGGTTTTTGAAATATTTATGAGGTGCAAAGTTGTGTGTTTAGCTAAATTAAAAATGAGTTGGAGTAAAAAAGTAAAAAGTTATACCTGAAAATAAAATAAAAAAGGAAGCCAACCTGAGATTGATAATAGGAGGTGGTGTTTTGTTTGTATTGTTTTTGAGTACAAAAAGAAAGTAAACATACTAGAGACACACAGACAGTGCAGGATTTCCCAAGTAATAGATTCTAGTATAAAACTGTAACAAACAGATTTTATAATTCAACTCAGAAAACCATTTTTTTTCAGGAGCCAAGAATATATAACCCACAATCATAATTCATCTTAAATCAAGTATAACATCTAGGATATATTGATATGTATTCACCACTTTAAAAATGTCCAGTAAGCAGTTGGATAAGTGAGTCTAAGGTGTAAGAGAAATCAAAGGTAGATGCAAATTTCAGAGTTGTCTTATAAAGCTAGTAATTGAAAACTGGGAGTAAATAAATTTGGGGACAGTGAGTCATATAACATAAGAAACAGGATTTAAAAAATCCCTGAGTAATCCCAATAATTAGTGGTCAGAAAGGAGCAAAAGAAATTGCAAAGAAGATTGAGAAGAAGTAGCAGAGAACAGGACAATCAGAGAAGTCTGGTCTCTGAAAAAGTTAGTAACAAAAACTCAATATGCTGGATTCCAAATAAAATGTGGACTTATTTATTGTATTGAGTATTCAGGACTATAATGGTTTCTCATGATAACATAAAATATCATGGCTTATGTATTTCTTTCCTATAATACTAATCACTATTGTTAGTACACTGTTTTTAGAAAAACAACCTTTACTCACCTACAAAGTGGTCCAGGGGTGCATAGGTATTGTCATGTTCATATAGTCATGAACTCAGTATAAGGATTTTAAATAATATAAAAATACTCAGAAATGAGCAAACTTCAATAATGGAGAAGGTGATGATAATAAGGAAAAAGGAGGGAAGGAAGAGAATGAGGGAAAGAAAAAAGCAAGCAGAGAGAGAAAAAAGAAAAAGAAAAAAAAAGAGAGAGAAGTGGTAGAGAGAGGAGGGGAGGAAGGGAAAAGTTTTGCTTTTGGGAAATCATGCATCTCTATTCTCAGCCATGTGATTTCGGAAGGATTTATTATTCACTCACTGAAAAATTATTAATTGAGTAACTTATACATGCCAAGCACTAACCTAGAATCACAAAATATGGATATAAACATCAGATAAAAATCACCATCCATCTTATCCATGAATGATAAAAGTTTATAAGATGGGAAGGGATGTTTTGGAGAGCTTATGAGTAAGAGAAGCCCTTCCACTAAATTTGAAAATGTGGACATAAAACTTAAAAATCTCCATCAGTCATTTTACTACCATAAAGAAACATATCAGTAAGAAAGCCAACACAGAAGACAGAGCTAAATATTCAGGTGAAAACAAACACAATAAAATACAATGTTGTACCATTTTGCCTTTGAGACTCTGGATTAAGCATACTTGAAGTCAGGACTATTCCTAAAGTAACGTGAATTTCATTTTTAGGTCATAAAAGCTTAGTTTTTCCAACACTTGCAACTGAAAGAATCTTCATTTTGGAGCCAAAATTTTAAAAATTCTAAGAAGATGAAAATATTAGTCAGTATTTCCTTGTTAATGTCTAAGAAGTCTTGACAAAAATGAGTCTGCATTAACCTTGTTTACACTGTCTAATATTTTTAACAATATGTTATGCAAACAACAATGATTGATTAAAAAGTCTACTATATTTTTGTTTTGTTTTTAACATGGCAAAACTGACTGAGAGCCATTCTTCTCAACTATTTACAAACAATAGGAGAAATTACTGAAACTAGGATTTAACCCCTCAAAATTATAATGAACTTCTATGCTTAAATTCTCACTGGATTACACAGTTTCTAATTTTTCATTATAAATATGTGGTTTGTGTTGGTAAAATTTCTAAGTCTTAAAATTTTAAAAATCATCAATCTCTTCATATTTTTGCACCTGGAGTAAAGCTAGAGTCAAACTACACCTATTTTTCTGTTGCCTAAATTAACTATTTTCAGATAAACATAAATTTGTCAAATTCTTAATGTTAATTTCTAGAATTCTTTGCTCTGTCTATAGTCTAAAGTTCCAGTATACTTTACTGCTTCATCAAATTTCCTTCAGATCCGAACTAAATTTAACCAAATATTCAAGTGTTCTCCAAAGAGAACATGCAGATGGCTCATAGACATATGAAAGGATGCTCAATATCATTAATAATAAGAGAAATGCAAATTAAAACCACAATGAGATATCAACTTATACCTGTCAGAATGGCTATTATCAATAAATCAACACATGACAAGTGCTGGCAAGTAAATGGAGAAAATAGATCCCTTGTGCACTGTTGGTGGGAACACAGATTGGTGCAGCCTCTGTGGAAAACAGTATGGAGATACTGCAAAAAGTTAAAAATGGACTGCCTTATGATCCAGCAAATCCAGTTCTGGAAATATATTCAAAGAAACCCAAAACACTAATTTAAAAGAATATATGCATGCCTATGTTTACTGTAGTGTTATTTACAATAACCATGATTTGGAAGCAGCCAAAGTGCCCATCAGTAGATGAGTGGTACATTTACACAATGGAATACTATGCAGTCATTAGAAAGAAAGAAATCTTACCTTTTTTTAACAGCATAGACAGACCTGGATATTATTATGCTAAGAGAAATAAGCCAGTCAGAGAAAGACAAATATCATATGATCTCACTTATATGTGTACTCTAAAAAATAAAATAAACTGATGAATAAAATAGAAACAGAGGCATGGTTACATGTAACAGACTGACAGCTGTCAGATGGGAAGGGGGTTTGAATGAAAGAGGGTGAAGTGACTAGCTAAAGAGCATATATGAGTATGTATAATGTATAGACACAGACAACAGTGTGGTCATAGCCAGAGGGAAGGGGGATGGAGGGAAGTAGAGGAGAGTAAAGCAGGGATAAATGGTTATAAAAAGAGATAAGGGACTGTGGTCAAGATGGCAGCCTAGGTAAACACGGATTGCCTCCTCACACAACCACTTCAAAATTACAACTAAAATATAGAATAACCATCACTCAGAACCATCAGAAATAGAGTTGAATAGAAGCCTGTAAACTATGGAATTAGAGAAACCACATTCATCCAGACTGGTAGGAGGGGTAGAGACATGGAATAGGGTGTTCCCATGTCCATGTGTGCTCGATAAAAATTTGGGAGGGCTATCAAAGATGTGAGGAGTGCCAGCCCACACCAGGCCCCCCAGCCCAGGGTTCCAGTGCCAGGAAGATAAGTCCACATAACTTATGGGTGCAAAAAACAAAAACTGGTGAGGATTGAGTTGATGGAAGAAACTTCTGGAGTCCTAAGCAGTTGCCCTTTGAAAACCCACACACGAACTTACTCAGTTTTATTCCCCCTGAGCTCCAGCACCAGAATAGCAGCTTGAAAGGCAGCAATGGCATACAGGGAGGAACTGAAGTGTCTAGCATCAAGGACGGAGCTGGAGGACAGCTTTCTCTCAGAAAGAAAGTCAGGCAGAGGCCATTGTTCCTTTCCTGAGCCCTCCCTAAAGAGAGCCACAGAGCTGAAAGGCAGTGCCATATCTGAGACTACATCAACCTGACTAACACTGTTTGCTCCACCTTGGAGATCCCCAGACACTCTGTCACACCCAGTTTATGGGCCCAAACAAACTGTTAACTGTAACTTTTCCATATTAATGGCTGGTTTTGGTTCATGCTTCACAACTTCCTAAATCCTATCAAACAAGCAACAGCAAGTTCCCAGCCCCTGTACCTCTTGCTAAGTGATCCAGGTACAGCACTAGCAGCAGCCAACCCAAATTCATAGCTTGGCTTTGCCTGGGAATCTCAAAGCCCAGCACAAATAGCAGCCAACTCATATTGCTTTATAACTCAGGTAGGGTGGTCCTGGGGAGAACACACATGGGGGCTGACCTTGGCCTGCACCACCCAGGGAAACCCCAAGGCCTGTGCATCCAATGGATAGCTATATACTACATTGGAGCACCACCACCCTGCCACTGCACAGCTGATCCTCCACAAAGGGTGGCAGTTGGTGGTCAGTGGTCACAGCTAGCCCTTGAAGCTGACTGGCCTAGGTAAATCCCTCCCATTGAGCTGCCAACAGCAATCAAATCTCAACTACAAGAGGAGGGAATACTCAGCCTACATGAAGCATGCACCTCAATTACCCAGCTTGGGTGATAGGGGGATGATATGCCACTGGACTCTACAGGACACACACTACATTAGGCCACGCTACCAAGACAAGGAGTCATAGAAGCTATACCTAATACATAGAAGCAAACGCAGGAAGAGTGTCAAAATGAGGAGACTAAGAAACATGACCCAAATAAAGGAAGATATCAAAACTCCAGAAAAAGAACTAAACAAAATGAATAAGCAATCTATCAGATACAGAGTTCAAAACACTGGTTATAAGGATGCTCAAGGAACTTAGTGAAGACCTCAACAGCATAAAAAAGGTCCAGTCAGAAATGAAGTATACACAAACTGAAATAAAGAACAATTTACAGAGAAACAACAGTAGAGTTGATCAAATCAATGATTTGGAATATAAGGAGGCAAAAAACTAACCAGAACAACAAGAAGGAAAAACAATCCAAAAGAACGAAGACAGTGGAAGTGGCCTCTGGGACAACTTCAACATTCCAACAGTCTCATCATAGAGGTGGCAGAAGGAGAAGAGAAAGAGCAAGAAATTGGAAACCTATTTGAAAAATACATTTGATCTTAGCCAAAAGGCCAAGAAATGATTTTTTTTTTTGTAAAAATAATGAAAAGTACTTCTATAATTTGGTGAAGAATATAGAAATGTAGGCCCAGGAAGCACAGAGTTCTAAACAAGATGGATGCAAAGAGGACCACTCCAAAACACATCATAATTAACATGGCAGAAGTTAAAGATAAAGGGGGAATTTTAAAAGGAGCAAGACAAAAGCAATTAGCTACCTACAGGGGCATTCCCATAAGACTGCTAGCTGATTTCTCAAAAGAAACTTTGAAGGCTCGAAGGGATTGGCAAGAAATATTCAAAGTCATGAAAAGCAGGGACCTACAGCCAAGATTGCTCTAGCCAGAGAAGATATCATTTAGAATCGAAGGGAAGATAAAGAGCTTCTCAGACAAGAAAAAACTAAAGAGTTCATCATCATGAAACTATTATTATATGAAACGTTAAAGGGGCCCATATACAAAAAAGAATATAAAAACTATAAGAATAAAATGACAATATTACATATTTATCAACAATTGAATCTAAAAATCAAACTAAGCAAATGAGAAAAACAGAGACAGAATCATGAATTCAGAGAGTGTTTTGATGGTTGCCAGGTGTGAGGGGGTGTTGGGGAATGGGTGAAGAGGTGAGGGGATTAAGAAGTATAAATAGGTAGTTATAGAATAGTCATGGGGATATAAAGTACAGTATAGGGAATGGAGTAGCCATAGAACTTACATGCTTGACCCATGGCCATAAACAATGATGTAAGGATGGTCTGAAGGAGTAGGTGGTGCTGGGGAGGAATGCAGTAAAGGGGGAAAAACTGGGACAACTGTAATAGCATTATCAATAAAATATAATTAAAAAAATAAAAAGAAACTTGACTTGGGATGGTGAATACACAACACAATATACAGATGATGTATTATAGAATTGTACATTTGTTACCTATATATTTTCATTAACCAATCTCACCTCAATAAATTCAATAAAAAAAGAATGTCTTTCCTCTGAAATTTTAAATAACTTTGCTGTGACCTAATTGAGATTAAACATCACCCAGTCTCTAGTAGATTTTAACTATTTCTTTGCTCTTAAAATTGAATTATCTATTGCTTTATTTATATTTAAAACTCTGCTGACCTTGATGTCTCTAATTGAAAACTGTAGATTTTAGAAACATTGAATTACACATAAAATGGGGCCAGTGGTGAAATTGTGATTACAAAATTTTCAGGCATACTGTTGTTTCCATTTACAACATAAGGTTCATTGAATAAATGTTCTGAATGCTTACCATAATATTTGCATCTTGCTTATAACAAATTGCTAACCGGTAAGTTTATGGGGTAACATATGGGTCTCAGTTCTTTCGTTGGCGGCAGTTAAACAAATCCTACATTTTTGCACACAAATAAATGCTTGAGAAAGAAACTATTCATTTTATGTAATCATATGTCCATTTGGATGTAGGTCAGGAAGGACTTGCTAGTGTGCTAGCAGCCATAAAAAAACCTACCCCATGCTAATTACTATTTAGTTGCAGGGGTTGGTTCAGCTAGCTATGCATACGTTATAGGCCATATGTACAAACCTTCCCATTTGTAGAGGCCAGATGGGCCCTCCCTAAGCATGAACCTTCCCTGCTACATGGAGTAACTATGAAAGGTTTAAATTGCTAAATTGCTTGCTTTTGTTTTTTATAAAATGATTCACTCTAGTGCTCATGTTTTTATAGTTATTAGGGACTTTTAATTCAGGAAGAGTAGCTAGCCCTTTTTGTTCATGCAGATTCTTGCAAATGGACTATCACTTTCACTTTGGAGTGCACATAAAACCATCACTCCTATTATTTTGCAAATTTGTTTTTTGCATGTGGACTTTAGATTGGTTAGTTCAAATTGAGTACAATGGAAAGAAGTTATAAATACTATTTTCATTTATCATATCAAATGAATATATGCATATAGAGGTGCATCTCCCTCAAAACACAATAATTTAAAATTAAAGTTAATCTTCTGTGGCAAAGTCAACTATTGAAATCTTTATAAAGACCAAATTTATAATAACTATTCTTGGAACACTTATCTGGGAGACTTTCAGTTTCTAAAATAAATAACTTTTGTCTATGTTGAAAAAAAATTATGGTCACTATAAATCATTCTGCAGCAAAATCAACATGAGGAATACAACTCCTTGTCTTAATTCTTGCCTTTATATTTCAATATAATACAATTTAAATATGAAATATCTTAATGCTTTTTGAAAATTTATAACAAATGCTATTATTTTAATTAGTATTTCCTGAATAAAATATTTGATGTTATTCTCGTAGTCATATGGCTTATTATTGAGTGCATATCAAAACTTCTAATTAAATAAAGTAAAATTTCAAGGTGCTATACTACATAATTATTGGAATGTCAATGTCCTCTGGATATTCACAGAGTATACTAAGTTTAGTAGAAAATTGATATAATTTTAAAAAATTTCTACAGGGAAAGTAATTAAGCCAGTCAGCTATTATATCCAAAGTAGGTCACCAAGCTATAGAAAATAAAACTCTAAATGTGAAGCTCTAGCTAAAACTTGTATGTTTACCAAAATTCCATCATCAAGTTTCTGAATTGTCATATATGATAGTCCACTATTACTAAATATTTTCATATCCAGGCCAGGAAATGTAAATTAAAATTTGTTAATCTAACAGTTACAAAGACCCTTACTGATGGATTCAAAACATAAAATTTATAGGTTTTAAAAAAGAATGTAGAGCTCCAAAATTAACAAATAAGAGAAATTTATAAACTTCTAGTAATTGTGTAGTAATCTATTATGAGAGTGGAAGTGCATTGACTTTTATAAACTATTTAACTTTTTGACATTTTCTATACTTTAGTCAATGTTTCCTTTTTTTTTTTTTTTTTTAGTATTTTTATTTTAGATAATAGGTTATTAAGACACCACAGCCTCCCATAACTAAATTTTTTTAGGTAAGAAGAAAAAAAAAAACAGCAAAAAAGAGATTCACGAATTAGTCATAGAAAATTCTGAGTTTATAAAGGAACACTCCTTTTTGTAATAGTATGACACTTCCCTTCTTAAGTATTGTGTTCATAAATTAGCTAAACCAGACTATGAAGTTGTTATGTATTCTATATTTCTATATCATTTTGATGAAGAAAAATTTCAGTTTCTTAAAGTGATACATAATCATTTTAATAGATTTAATTTATCAATACTTTAATAATTTCTGATTAAAACTGGAAAATAAATCTTTATAATCCTGTTAACCCACATGTAACAGGAGAAACATTTCACATAAATAATACTATGTTATCTTGGGAATAATAGTAGCCAGCATTCATCTAACAGAGTGTTTCTCAACCTCAACACTATTGACATTTTGGGTCAGTAATTTGTTGTTATAGGGAACTCTTCTGCGCATTATAGGATGTTTAGCAGCATCCCTGGCCTCTAACCACTAGATGCCAGTAGCACTTCCCAGTTGTTACAACCAAAATACCTCTAGACATTGCCAAGTGTTCCCTCGAGGACAAATCATTCCTAGTTTAAGACCATTGACCTAAAGATCACTATTGACATTTTTTTTTGTTTGTTTTATGTAAAAAAGAGAAGCCGATGATAATAACAAAAATCTTTAAAAAATTATTTTTCAGTATAAAGAAAAATTTGGCATATCTTTTTTTTGTAGAAACAAAATAACATGCCAATTTTTATTTACAATACATCCTTAAATAATCAAAATAAAAATAAAAAATAAGCCACATGTATCATATCATACTTACCAGGAGAAAAAAATAAAGACAATTTGACATTGGCAGAAATTAAAATTGTTTTTTGGTTCATGCAAAATGCAGATACTTAAATTGTTATGCATCTTATCTCTTTTATCTTGATCATTTGATGTAATGTAAACTATGTAAGCATATATTATGGAATCAATAATGACAGAGTGAGGTCAGTAGAAAACAAACAATCAAGAAAACAAAATCATCCTGCCATTTTTTGTTTTTAGATTTTTTATCTAAAAGCCAGTTTTATTTGTTTGCAGAAGTTGGGAACAATGATCGAAAAAGGTTTTTCTATGATCTGCTCTTGTGCGTGTGCACACTACTAATGGTAACAAAGTACAACTTAAGCAGAAAAGAATATTTATTTGGAGTATTTGTATAATTCCAGTTTATTATCATGTTTCAGATGATATGATATCCATATTTAATTAGCAGGCAGTGACATGGAATATAAAATTCGAAGGAGATATTGTCTAATTATATATCAACTTTGATCCCTCCCACCTTTTCTATTAATTTGTAGAAAACTTCCCATAAAAATGCATAGTATCTTCAACAAAGATACAAAGCTCAAAGTAATCTGTATTATTTTCAGTGTTTGGATTGGTGGTCTCAGGTTTGTAATGTGAAAAACAAATGAATAATTTGTATTACTATTTTAAGATTAAAAACTTTTTATATTTTGACTGGTTTTCATTATTAACACAAACATTTTATTTAAAAATCCCTCTGCTGATTTCCATTTAAAGTAATGATAGAAGATCTTATCAGATGACTAACCTTCAGAGGAGAACCATGAAATTAGGATATAATTTAAAGGCAGCTACCAGAAACACTGAAATTAAACTAGAAACCAATAACCATGAAACCCAAAATATTTGTAAGTTAAACAGCATACTTCTAAATAACCCAATAGTTTAAAAAAATAATATGAGAATTTAAAAATATGTTAACTGAATAATAATGAAACTATAATATACAAAATTTTGGAAACATAAGTAAAGGAGTAGAAGACATGGCCCTAAATTGAAAAAGAAATTTCAAATCAGTTATTGAAACTCCTAATTAACAAATCAGAAAAAATGAAGAAGAATTTAAGTCCAGATTAAATAGAGGAAAGAAGATAATAAATATAAGAGGTAGATTCTAACTCTATTAGGTAAAAAAAATAGAGGGCATAAGTAAATTCAAAAGTAGATTCTTTGAACAAAAAGAATAAAATTCATAAGTCTAAGCAGATTGCTCAAGAGTAAAAAGGAAAATACAAATTTCCAATATCAGGAAAGAGAGAGTCACCTTCACTACAGATTCTACTAATACTGAAGTGAAAACAAGGAGATATTAAGAAAAATTTTATGTCAAAAACTTCAACAGCTAATATGAAATAAATTCACTTAAATACACGATTCCTGAAACTGAACAAAGAAAACATTTAAAAACTTAAAAAATTCTTTTCCTACAATGAAAATTCTATATGGACTAACTGGTCAATTCCCTCAAATATTTAAGGAAGAATTATAACTAATTCATTGTGAATACTTCCAGAAAAATGAAGAGGAGGAAATACTTTTCAATTAAGTTCATGAAGCAAGAATTATCCTAATCAAATTTAGAAAAATATTTTACAAGAAAAGAAAAATATAGAATCCCTCATAACTATAGATGAAAAAATGTTTTAAAATGTAAGTCAATGATATATTATTATAATATGTAATATCTCTTCTGATAATATAAATTTGCATATTTTAAAACATGCAAATAAGCATTTAACAAAATTCTCTACCCATTCATAGCTAGATATAGGAAGAAATGGGGAAAGACAAACTAGAAATATAGGAATAAAAGGAAAATACTTTAAACTTGCTAATGTAGTTGGGTCACTGAATGTGGGTGTTTTCCCCCTCCCCCCAAAAAGATCATCTCCTTTCAGCTGCTGCTGTGCAAACAGCAAGACAAAGGGGGTAGAAAGGTTTATATACTAATTTTCAAAATTAGGAATCCCATCTTGATTTATTCTGAAAATGATGCAGCTTTTGTCCCCCCTAACATCAACTCCAGGTCAACATGGTTAGTACATGTTCTGGGTGGCATTTCAGCCAAAAGAGAGTGTAGGAAGTTCAAGCTTAATTCTGGGTTAACCACTGTGGCTCTTTTATTGTTTGACCTGGTCCTAAAGAATAAGGATAATGATTATGTGGTTGAGAACACTCCCCACTGACTCCTTCTCTAGCATCTCCTGTGGGCCAAAGTTGGGGAGATAAAGGGCCTTTGTACGTTTTATAAAAATGTTCTCCCTCTTGCCTCAGATCTTTTGGATAAAAATTCTGGGTGTCAATGGGAGATGACTAGGAGAAAAGGTGACATTAAAAATATTTAAATGGACACACCAGTTTTGTGGAGGTAGAAGAACAACAATGTGCCGAGTGAGGGGCAAGTGGCATTACTGCTCTTGCTCATGTAGAATCATCTTGAAGCCTTCCTTCATGATGGAAGATAACTTTGTGTAGCATTCCAAGCGGTCACAAGATTGACCGTAACTGACTCCTGGGTTTGTTCTTCATCAACAGAAAGTTCTGATTAAAATCAGATCCCCATTCTCCTAAACGTACTAAGGAGCCTATTGGCAACAACAGCAACGTCTCCCCTCCTACAATGTCCTTTTGAATCACCAGTGGCTACTTCTGGTTGTTTCCCTTGACTACACAATGTCTTGTTGAGGCAGATGACAGCCATCTGGCTGGTGGTGTAACAAACAGGATACATTAGACTGACCCCTCTCAATTACTATGACAGAGACTCAATGATTTGAACTGAAATTGGAATTTTAAGACTTACCAGCCAGCCAGAGGGCCACATTAGATGCACCATCAATGTATGCCCCCCCACACAAATGATATATAAATACCACTCGGGGAGCATAAACAGTACTCTCTTATGCTCCTGGGATTATACCTCTTGCATATAATCCAGACATAAACTGGCCTCCTGAAAACACAGTAATTGCACCTTAGGAATGGTTATAAAATAGCTTCAAGTATTTGAAAAAGCTCCACCAATATATCATGCAGGTCTCAGAAGACAGCATAGATTTCTCCAAACCATGGTTAACCTTGTTTCCTTGAGACGGGTTAAGGTGTTGGGAGTGTGTGTGTGTGTGTGGGGGGGGGATTTTCAGAGGAATAACGGATTCCTTATTTATAAATATCCTCAGGGGAGTTTTTTCTCTACAGAGTCATAGAATTGGAAAAGATAGTATAAAATTTGTCTCTGATTTTAGTTGAAGAGTGATTGATGATACTTCTTTCATTATGGAGGGCATTTAGAGCAGATTCAACTTACCAGCAAGAACTGTTATAGATGATAGAGTTTTCAGTCTTCCTCCTTTCGGGCCAAGGCAGAGTCTGTGCAATTGCTAATACATCCTGCTATGCCTGGATTAATGCCTGAAGCCAAGTGGAAAGGTCAATAAAGAAACATAAGTAGAAAGCCATCTGCCTTTCAAAAGTAGACACTGAAATTTTATGGAACTTGGGTTTGGTTCAGGACCTTAGGAGCTATAATTGTACTCTAGTACACCAAGGTGGCCTCATACTGCTGCTTGTAGTAGCTTTAATGAAATGAAACAAATATACTAATTAAGCAGCTGTGGCCCATCATCTGTCTGTCTGGGGATATTTTTCAGAAGCTAAGATGTTGTAGAATTGATGGCTGAATTATTGGTAGAAAATTTTCCACATGTCTGTCTTGTTCCTGCACATTTTGTGAGCAGAGGCACTGATATCCTTTGTTCTTTTCAATGATGTATGTACATGAATAGCTTTGGAAGATATAGACAGTGTCTCTCTCCAGAGCCGAAAGCAGGTGTCCTTACTCCGGTAAGCAGTGCAGTACAATGGAGATGATCTTTTCCTTCCACAAGTGTTTGTCAAGTTTACTTATATCACCTTGTAAAACATTACAAATTCCTAATCTTGGGGTTCCTTACCGTGATGTGAAACTATTGCATATGAATCATTCACCTAAGCTATTCTCATGTGACCTATGGGATTTGGGAGTGAAAGGGAATTGGCATGAATATGAAGTTCATTTTGCTTGTAGTGCTTTGAGAAATAAAACTTTTTGTCTCAGACCCAGCAGTTCACATCTTCTGCTATCATTCTTAAAATTGTGGAAGGCTGTTAGCTTCAAGTAAGATAAAATCTGGGACTTTTCACAGTTTTTGACATAAAGTTGGATAAAAATGCTTGAAGTGGACACTTTTTCTTCATTCTTGATTTTAGGGAAACAGCATTTAGTATTTCACCATAAAGTATGTTGTTAGATGTAGTTTTTTTTTTTTTTTCTTACATAACCTTTTATATGCAGTTGCCTTTGAATGCCCTAGTCTCTAATGGCTGCTCCCGAAAGAGTAAAAAATTTTAAATGGTCAGGGGCAGAGGTATCAGACCCTTAAAGCTAATGGATGTTGCTTCAGTAGAGGGGGTGTAATTGGCAACAGTCATGGGGAGGGTTCAGCAATGGCTATTCCCCTCTGTGTCTGTGCCTCTGTGATCAGAAGCAGCACTGAGATATAAGAAGACAGATCCCTAATATCTGAGGACATGGTTCTTGTCATATTAGTCAAGAATCTTCAGAGAAGCAGATCCAATAATATAGATATAGATAGATACAGATGTAGTGGTAGATATAGATATAGATGATATAGGTGTAGATGACAGATATCGATATAGATATAGATATAGATTAGGTATAGGTGTGGCTCAGTTGGTTGCAGCATCGTCCCATAACCAAAAGGTTGTGGGTTTGATTTCCAGTCCCGGTGCATACGATCCCCAGTTCAAGCGTATATGGGAGGCAACCAATGGATGTTTCTCTCCTAACATGGGTGTTTCTCTCTCTTTCCCTTCCTCTCCCTCTAAAAGTAATGAAAAAAAGGTCCTTGGATGAGGATAAAAAAAGATAAAGGTGAATACAAGTATAGATATAGATGTAGATATGGCAAGCGTTTGGTTCATGTGATCATGGAATCTGGAATGTCTCAAGATCTACTGAGTCAGCAAACTGGAAATTCAGGCGAGCTAATAGTTTAGTTTTAATTTGAAGGTTGGCAGGCTCAAGGCCCAGAAAGAGCCAATGTTTCAGAGTGAAGGTAGTCAAACAAGGAGAATCTTCTCTTACTTGTAGGGAGATCAGAATTTTTGTTCTAGTTAGGTCTTTACCTGATTTGATGAAACCCACCCAGATTAGAGAGGGTAATGTGCTTTATTCAGTCCATTGATTTCACTGTTAACCTCGTCTAATAACACCTTAACAGAAATACCAAGAATAATATTTGACCAAATACCTGGGCACCCCTTGGCATAGTCAAGTTGATACATAAAATTAACCTTTGTGTAAGCATCTCTAAGAACATGGGCACAGTTACATTTCACAGTGCTGGAAGTGGGGAATGTGTTGTCACTGCTGAGCTAAAAGCTAAAACTGACCAAAATGAATCTTAATTTATCACCTGTGCCTTTGCCTAGAAGTTGGCTTCTGACTGCAGAGTTCCAAAAACCTATGATAGATTCTGTCAGAAGAACAGTTGTCTCTAGATGGAGAGACAGATTTCTGATGTTTCTACTCACCAAATTCCCAGAATCCTCTCTTATTTCTCCTAATTTTCAACTGCATATTGTATATTATGAATGTTATATTACTGTGTGTTTAGATTTTATTGTCTTCCTTTCAAGAGTGTTGAAATTGTTTTGGAAAGTAATTAACTTGTTGGTTAACATTTCTTTAGAGATGAGTTTTTAAGTATTATTAGGTAAATTCTGTAATAATATTTACTCTAGTTTTATAACTAAAATTCTACTACTAAGACATGGATCTTCATGGACCTCTAGAAATTTACTTGTTTAACTCAAAGACATCCCATCACTTAGCCTGGTAGACAAAATATTTGGAGGATATAATTTTACCAATATATTTTCATCAGAATCACTAGAGACACTCAGGTGAAAATATCCTGAAAAAGGGTATTTCACATGGCAATGGATGTGTACAATATTTAAAGAACACACAAAATCTTAAAAATAAATTCATGTCTTTTAGCAACTTGTTTTTGTACGACCCACCTCTTATCCTTTTGTGCCGTATTGTTGATGATTTATTGAAATCTATTTTCCAATTCATAGATTCATTAAGTGTATTTGTTTTTAATTTCAAGAACTATTATGGACTGTATAATGTTCTTCCCAAATTCGTAAGTTGAAGTCCTAACATACAACATTACTATATTTGGAGATCTTGACTTCAAGGAGGTGACTAAGGTTAAATGAGGACATAAGAGTGTGGTCCTAATCCAACAGAACTGGTGTCCTTAGAAGAGACACCAGAGCACTCTCTCTCCATGTGCACACACAGAGAAAAGGCCATGTGAGGACACAGCAAGAAGCTCTGTCAACAAGTTGAAAAGCAAAATTTCACAAAAGCCCTGGCAGGGTGGCTCAGTTTGTTGGAGTGTCATCCCATACACCAAAAGCTTGTGGGTTTGATCCCCTGTCAGGGCACACCCCTAGGCTGTGGTTCCATCACTAGTTGGGGTACATACTGGAGGCAACTGATCGATGTTTCTCTCTTACATTGATGTTGCTCTCTCTCCCTTCTCTCTCTAAAAATCAATAAACATTCCTCAGGTGAAGATTTAAAAAAAAACCTACAAGAAATCAACCCTACTGACCACTTGATGTTGTACTTCCGGCATCTAATACTGTGGGAAAGTAAATTTCAGTTTACAATATTTTGTTATGCAACCTTTGCAGACTAATGAACTACCGTTTTTATCTCAAGCCATTCTATTCTGATTTAACATTGTCTTATCATTTGTTCATGCTTTCCAATACTTTTTAAAATTGATTTGAACATATTAATCTTTGTTTTAGCTCAGGCTGCTATAACAAAATGCTATAGACTAGGTGGCTTAAACAAGAGAGATTTATTTTTTCACAGTTTCGAGGCTAGGAAATCCAAGATCAAAATCTTAGTACATTCAGTTTCTGGTGAAAGTCTACTCCCTGACTGGCAGATAACCACCTTCTTACTATATCCTTGCATGGCAGAGAGAGGGGTTGGGGGGTGGGGCAGGGGAGGAGGAAGAGAGAGAGAGAAAGAGAGAGAGAGAGAATGAGAGAATACTCTGCTTGTTTGTTCTCTTTTCAAGGACACTAATCTCTTCATGCAACGTCATCTGAAATGTCATCCTTATGACTTCCTCTAAACCTATTAACACCCCAAAGATCCCACTTTCAAATACCATCACACTGAGAGTTAGGGCATCAACACATGAATATTTGTGGAATAAAAACTTTCAGTCCATAAGAACCACATTTGTTTAAAACCATTTTGATTATTCCAATAGTTTTATACTTGGTGTGAAATATTATGATTTATCATCTTACTTTTTTTCTGATGTTTAATTTCCTTGTGTAGTTTATCTTTATGAGTTTATCCTGTGAATTTTTTCTTTTTCTTTTTGCTGGGAACACTGTATGTCCTGGGTTAGAAAGCATCCGTTCTGAGATACTTTATATTTTTGTTTGTTTTGTGCCTTGGAATTATGTGTCTGTTGTGAATTTGGGTCCCACAACAGCATTGTTTAGAAAATCCATGAGAGTTCTTTTATTTCTCCTCATGTTTGTTAATATTCTCATGGTCATGGGAAGTTGAAAGGTATTTTTGCTTTTAATTTACCTAGTTTATATTTTATGGATATAGTAGTTTTCATAACTACCTGCCTAATGTAAATAAATCAAGTTCAAGCTCTTACAGTTTATGGCACAGCTTTCTTCCCCATTAGAGATTTAGAATAAAACCTCTAACGTCTGTTTCTGGCTCTGGCACTCCGTTGAATCATGTTGACTTCAGCTTTGAGTCACTGAATATTAAGATTTGAGTACTGTTTTAGTTTCTGAAAATTGTGGGTTTAACCTTCTTTTGTGGTTGTTTGCTTATTTAAATAGCTTTTTCTCTATTTCATCCAGTATTTCTAAGTTTTTTTGGAGAGGAGAATCTTCCATGTTAGCTTAATCTCCCACATCAGCTATAAATGTATTTAACCTCTTTAGACCTATTTTGCTAGATCTGAAAAATGGAGAACATTCTTAAATTACTGGGAATTTGTTAAAACAAATTAAATTAACACATGCTAATAGCTTAGCATATTGCTTAGTAAACCATATATATTCAGCAAATGTAATTCATTAGTATTATAATTCTAAACAATGTATATTTAAATTATAACATAAGTAGTTACCAAAGCTAAGTGATTAAAGCAAGTTGAAACTATTCATTTAAAAATTTTTTCTAGTGAAAGATGGCTTATGTATTTTTCTTAGTACCCAAACGGTAGAGTAAAATTATTATATATATTTTTAAAGTTTTGTATTATGTAATTTTGATGAATTTCTGTAATATATATTGAATTTTCGGCAAGTGGCATTATGTTTGGGGTTATTGTCAGAGCTTTGCAATTTTTCCCAAAGATTTCATGAATAAAAGGCTTCAGTGTTTTGAATTCTTCTAAAAGACTTCTTGAGTAGATGTATTTTGAATTCTATTTTTACAACATTAATGTTTAATGAATGATTTTAAAATCTTATGATTGTAACAGAGAAGCAGTTAAGACTGAGGGCAGAGTACCTGTAATTCAGAACTTCTGAATTTTTTTTGATGATGGATCTAAAAATCTGTATATACTTATAATCTCTTCTATTGATTAAAATAATTCCAAATCATTTGAAGGATGCACATAGAAGCTTGGTAGAATCATTACCCATAGGAGAATGAGAGAGGGAGAGAATGTGGGAAAGAGAGATGAAATCTCTTAAGTTAAATTAGTAAATAATTAAGAGTGGTTAAAACAAGAATGCTTACATATTTTTAAATTTAAAGCATGTTCAGTTCTTTTAAAATTCATTTGAAACTTCAATTATTTAAGCTGTGTACTGAAGGGAGAGTAAAACCATAGATTTTAAGAATGTAGCTAGAGGTAATATATAAATCCAATTGATCAGTCTGACAGAGAATTGATGCCACAGTTTGTAACCAGTGACATTTTCTCCCTCTTACTCAACTGCTTTAGAACATTATCAAAAAGTCAATAAGATATGTTAATATGGTGATATACTTTCAGTCATAAGTCCCTTGTTCTGATTAAAACTTAGGTGCTCACATCGTGGATAATAACGGACAGACAACCTGACTCCATATCACTGTGTAGTTCAGAAAGGATTTGACTCAACTTGCTGCAAGTTTCCATGCATTTATCAAAGATCCTAAGTGCCAGCCAAATTGACAACAGAGGGTGTCTGTCTCTCTTCAGGTCAAAAAAAAAAAAAGAAGAAGAAGGAAAGGATAATACGTATCCCGTGCTGCAGTCTGGCCTCAGAGCTCTCTCTAGCAGCCTCCTGTCGCCGACTGCCTTTCCTGATGTTCTGATCAAGTTACCTTTAAAATTCACTCTTCATTCCATGCTTTAATTCTCTTTCTCTTTTAATTTATTAATGTGCTAACCACCTCAGCATGATCTCTGCAGCTCTCGCCCTTCCAAGCTTGCTCATTCCTATAAAACTATTGGGAAAGTTTTACATGTTCTGTCTTTCATTTATTGTATAAATTTAATTCTAAAAGTTATTTATGTCACTTAGCTTTTTATTCACTCACAGCGGAAATCTCCAAGAGAAGGCCTCTAACAATATATTGCATTCTCAATAAATGTGTTGAAATTATTGGCAGCTTTCAGGCAGAGTATGCATATATTGTTTATTAATATTATCAGAAGTTTTGATTCCATAATATATTATATAGTATATTCCAGATAGGCCCAATCTAGGCTTGGTTAAAGAAATATCCTGCAACACGTGCTATTTACCATGTCTGCCTACAATTAACACAATTAATTCTGTAACAGACAGTGAGGCGCAGCTGGTCCCGATATTTATCAATTATATTTTTATACAATTTAAAACAATTTTAGACATTGGAAAAGCAGCCTAAAGCTTAATTATAGAATAAAAATGATATATACTGATTTTGTAGCTAGTTTTTCATAGTCATTCATTTGTATACGTTATTTGACAATATATGCTTGACAATATATCCATGGACCTAGGCAACATGATGGGTGCTAGAATGCAGCTAGAGGATGAAGACAAAATTGGTACCCCACATGAAACCTATATCCCAGCATGCAATGCCATCAGTTAGCAGGCATAAATAAATATAAAGTATGTCACAGGAATGCTGTGAAGAATGGAATGATAAAGGGGAAAAGAATATATAGTGGAGGGCCTGAGGATAGAGGGTAGTCATGGAAGACTTCCTTGATGACTTGATATTTGAGCAAAGACCTGAAGGAAGTAAAGGAGCACACCATGTTGACATGTGAGAAAATAGCATTCCAGGCAGAAAGAAAAGCACCTACACATCCCTGACATTGAGGCATGTTGGCAAGCTCAAGAAAGAGCAAGGGCATGTATGTGTCTAGAGCAGAGTAAGCAGGGAGGAAGATCTTAGTTTGGGTTCTCTGAGCTGCAGATTCATGTGTAAGTGACTTATTAAAAACCTGATAAGTGGGGAGGAAAAGTAGAAAAGCTAAACATGAATCCTATTTTAGGTAAAATAATTTCTTCACCCTGACCTTTCTGGGTGTTCTGGAATGTAAATTACTTTGCAGAGTTTGTACCACTTTGAGGTAGAAGATCTGAACTTTCAAACGTCTGCAGTAGTCAGCCATTGGCTTTGGGCAGCCCTGGGCTGACCTAAACTCCCAGGAACTTCTGCATAACAGTGTTTTTGGGCAAAGGGACTTCAGTAGCCCATTCCTGATAAAGGCTGTAGGTGCCAAGTGTGCAAACGCTGTAGAAATGGGTGCATAGAACCAATTATATTTTCCCAGGAGATCTGAGAGGACGTGAACTCAAATGCTGATCAATATTCAGCATCCTTTGGATTTGGATGTGGTCCTGTGACTGAAACACAGCAAATGAAATGTAGAACTTGTGTCCTTAAATAACCACGTGGAGACGTACTCACCTATGTTCATGAAACCAATTTAAACAGTGACATTAATATTTATAAAACTTGTATTATTTTGTATACTATAACATTATAAACAAGGGTTAATTTGTCATATCGGTTAGCAATTTTTTAAAACTTTAATTGATAATCTATATTTTAAATAGATTTCTCTGGCTATAATGAAAATAAAAGACCATAAGAGGACAAGTAATAAATGAGCAAGCCCAGGTAGAGGCTAGTGTTTTTGGAAAGAGAAACTGGTGGGTATGAAATCAGAGCCAACAGGGTTTGCTTATGAATTTTAAAGTCAATTCTCTATTTTTGTTCAATGTGAGTTTCTCTCTTATTCTGTCACTGTGTCCTTTCCCTAAATACCCCTCCCCATCTGTACTATTAATAATTCTCTTTTTGTGTGAAAAATTATTGTTTACATTAGGTAAATTTTTATTATCTGTCTACAGCTTCTCAACATTTATAATTTTATGCATACTTATGTACCGTTAAAGGTGCTATCTTTAATACTCTTAGACATTTACTCACCACCAAATACTGATTTTACTCTTGCTTATTCCTGCTTACTCTGACTCCTTTCTCACCTCTTCTATTGTTGTTAATTTGTTCCCCATATGCCCAAATGGTAGAATACATTTTGGGTTACTCCTTTTTGGGGAAAATTGACTTCTATCTGGAGTCCAAGTAGAAAAAAAATGATTCCTTTTTTAGCAAAACATGTTCACCACAGTCCAATATAAGTAAATACTGCCTTAGATAAATAAGAAAAGCACACACAAACATCAAAACATGAACATCAAATAAATAGAAAAAATGTTTAGAAAGTATCTTATTATCTATATCACAAATAAATACAATTTATATCATCATAATTTCTGTTGATTTCTTGCTGAAACAATGAACTGTATTTCTTTCACAACTTTATTATCTTGTCGAAACAACTGGTGGGTCACCTGTAGCTTTGAACATGTGTGTGTCATTGTGATCTTTCAGATTTCTTACTTATGGAATAAACCACTTTCATAGTTTACCCTTACACAGTCAGTAGGAAACAATGTTTTTTATGTAAAATTTACAGTGTTTAAAATTCACACATATCTGCATATGTTTGTACATAAATATTTCATAAGGATTTTTCTAGAAATTTCCATTGAAACCCAATCTTTGTTCACAAAAAGTTATGTTACATTATCGGAGGGGCATAGTTCTGTCTACTGTTTTTTTTTTTTTAAAGTATATTTTATTAATTATGTTGTTACAGTAGTTCCAATTTTTTCCCCTTTGCTCCCCTCTGCCCAGTACCCCCCTTCTCTCCAGCAATCCCAACCCCCTTAGTTTATGTCCATGGATCGGGCATATAAGTTCTTTGGCCTCACCCTTTCTTATGTTATTCTTAACTGCCTCCTGTCTATTTTGTACCAACTGATTATGCTTCTTAATCCCAGCACCATATCCCCATTTTTCTCCCTTCCCCCTCCCAGCTGATAACCCTCCAAATGATCCCCATACCTATGATTCTGTTCCTATTTTGGTTTGCTTAGTTGGATTTTGTTTTTGTTTTTTAGATTCAGTTGTTGATAGTTGTGAGTTAGTTGTCATTTTAGTGTTCATAGTTTTGATCTTCTTTTTCTTAAGTAAGTCCCTTTGACATTTCATACAATAATGGCTTGATGATGATGAACTCTTTTAGGTTTACCTTCTCTGGGGGGCACTTCATCTGCCCTTCCATTCCAAATGATAGCCTTGCTGGATAGAGTAGTCCTGGTTGCAGGTTGCCTTTCATCACATTGAATACTGCTTGCCAGTTCCTTTTTGTCTGCAAAGTGTCCTCTGAGAAATCAGCTGATAGTCCTACAGGCATCCCCCTGTATGCAACTCTCCGCCTCTCTCTTGCTGCCCCCAGGACTCTGTTTTTAATTTTCAACTTTGACATCTCAATCATGGTGCATCCTGATGTGGTCCAGCTCGCCGGGACCCTCTGTGCTTCCCAGACCTGTATGTCCATCTTCTTCACAAAATTTGGGAAGTTTCCCTCATTTTTTTCAATTCTTATTTCCTCATTCTTCACTGGTTGACTGTTTTTTTCTTCCTTATGTTCCAAATCATTGATTTAAATCCTGGTTTCCTTCCCTTTACCATTGGTTTTATGTGGATTTTCCTTCATTTCACTTAGCACAGCCTTCACTTCTTCTCTTATGCGTTTGCCGTTCTTAAGCATATCTGTCAAGCCTGTGAGCATCTTTATCACCAGTGTTTTGAATTCTTTGTCTGTTAGATTATCTATCTCCTCATTTGTGACTTTGGCTATCTCCTTGTCGCTTTGTTCACCCACTGGAATCTTGATCCGTTCCCTCTTTTGGGCCATACTTCTCTGTCTCCTCATCCTGACAGACTCCTGTGTTTTCCTCCATTACCCAGGTAGAGCTGTTGCTCCTGTTATGTTGTGAGGGGTGGAGTCTTAAGGATTCGTCAGTACAGGGTGACCTGTTTCACCACATTGTGGCACTGTATGTGGGGGAGGGGTCTGAAAGGGAATAATGCCACCTGCCCAGCACTCACCCCTTTTCCAGGCACCTCTCCCACTTCCACACTGGACTGGCACATCTCTAGCTGCTGCCCCAGCCGTTGTTCCCAGGTTGGGTGGGTCTGTGGACGTTCTAGAACCATGGGGACCCTTTAAATAAGCAGACTCTGCTGAGAGACCAGCAGTTTTTGCCTCCACCCCTAACCCCACTGGTCTGCACAGTCAGAAGCAATGAGGCTTGATTTTCCCTAGTGTTGGAACAATGAGCTGCAAGGTCTGGTGAGGAGGTGGGAATGCTCCCCAGGTGTCCCTTCTGATTTTTTAAAACATGTGACTGGGCTTTCTGCTGGCCTGCCACTGCCACCGCTGCTGCTACCACCACACTGTGTCCTCTTTGCCCTGGCTCCGCCCCTCCTACCTGTCTGGATGGGTGTTTTTTCTTTATATCTTTGTTTGCTGGACTTCCATGCAGTTTGATTTTCTGAAACTTCTGGTTGTTTCTAGTTTTGAGGTAGCTGTATTCCTTCTTAGCTGTGGAGGGAGATGCAGTGTGTCTGTCTCTCTTATGTCTTGGTCAGAAGTTACTCTATTGGGTTTTGAGTGTGGCCCAACATATGTTAAGTTGACTCAATAGTTTAAATATGGAAAACAATGATAAAAGTATTACAATGTTTTAGTAGATTGTAGGAATATGTACAGTATTTTCTCAAGGAAAAAAACACATAAATGTAAGAAAGCATTATCTAGGTCACTAAAAATTATTCTGCTAGTGTTTCTACAGAAAAGCAAATGACTTGACAAATAAAACATATTTTTGTATTTTTTAAAAATATTTATACTATGCTTCAATACAGTCTTTAGGGTCATTTTAGTTTCCAGAGTAAATGATTGATTAAATTTTACAAGATTATAATATTGCTACCACTAGAACTGTTCCTTTGTTTTTGACATAAATAGAAGTCATTGTCCTTAGAAAGTAACTATAAAAATAGTCGTATGAATGTTCCAGCTCTATCTTCTGTTATTTTGCCACTTTATCTAGATTCTATCCTACACGAAGTGTTCTAGGGCCACGGACACAGACTTGGAAAACTTTGATGGAGAGAGTAGTCAGAAAAGCTCTGAAGCTAGTGTATCCTTAATAAGGCAAATTAAGATGGCCGCATATACAGAGAAATGGCAGGTTCAGGACAGTATGCTGGTAGTTATATCCTACACAGTAAACAAGGAAACATTGTGCATAGTAGTAAAATAAGGAATCTTTTGTTGCCCCTGGGAAGTATGGAAAAAATTAATTTTCTTAGATTCATATAATACCTGTGTGATGATTTGATTGTGTTTCAGTTCAATTTCACCTGAAAGGAAGTCTGATTTATTTACGAGTGATATTTAGAAAATAACTCCAAAGAGCTGCCGTGGATGTCAGAAGAGAAAGGAAAGAAAGGCTTCATCAAGGTGACAAGTGCGGGCAATTGGGTCTTGAGATTATGCTAAGAGTATAGAATGTCTTTTAGACTTCTCCACCCAAGACCGGACGGATGTGGGGAGCAGTCCTGCCAACTAAGAAGCCAGGTTTAGAGCATGTACAGTAGAGCAGTGACTCAGGGGGACGATGTAATCCTTTGAGCATGCGCAGCGCAATGTGGTGAATAACATGCTTATCTGAAGGCTAACATCACCCTCTCAGAGTATGTGCAGTAGAGCGACATGATCAACACGTGCTTGTCGAGGTGGCACAAAACAACATGCTCTAATCAGAGGCTGACACGACATTGAACCATACAAGAGTATGAAAGCAAAGGCCTCCAAACAGACAGCTGAGACAGCTGAGACGTCTCAGAGATGCTCCGCTGCTATGGTCCACCCTGCTCTAGCTGATTCTGAAGTCGCATTAGACTCTGCCTTGCAAGACACTGACCAGCTTCCTCCGCGACCCAGATCTGATCTGGAGTCTTGGGCTCAGGTTTGTTATCCCACAATTCTCTTGTATATTATTGCTGATTGTTTCCGAGTGATTGATATTGGTATTGGGTTATAGGTTTGAATTGAACCTGCATTAAAAGCTGAGTAAATAGTATACTCAGCTGTGTTGACTTACTGTTATTTTTGGGTGCTGATGCCTGTAGGGCTGGTGGCCATATAGGCAGCCTATGCACCGCTGATCTCTGATAAAGGCTGGAGGCAGCTTTATAAGAAAGACTTACAGGGAAGATTCATATGGTTAGAGTATTGTTCACAACACAGGATGCAGAGATTATTAGTATCAGTTTGCGTTCACCATTGGTTGAGAGTTATTTAATCAATTTCCCTACACTTCTAAGTTATTCACTTGTGGGTAGAGAGTTGAATACAGAAAGCTAAGATGTCAACAGTTGAGGCAAGACATTATTAGTTTAAAAAAAAAGAATGACTTAAAATTTGCACAGGAGTGTCCTGACTTGGTTGAAATATGAGATGAGGCCAAAATGTGGGTCAGAGCACTGGATACATCTGATAAGAGATGTGAAGACAGCATCATATTGGTGATGGGAACCCAGGGCCCAAAAACCTCGAGGCTGTGATTCAACTTCGCAGAACCTCTGGTAAATATTTTTTATGTCTCTAGGGACTTTACAAAAGGTAACTCTTTGGTGGCAGATGCATGAATCTGACTACCAATTTGTTTTTGTATAGATTCATTCAGGGGTTAGAAATAGGCAAATGATTGCTTTGTGAAAACGACTCACTTAATGTTTCATTCCAAGTTACTCTTAAAAGGAAGTTTGTTTCTTTTTGAAGGATGTTTTCTTAAATACTCATATATCAAATTTCCCAAATTTAAGGCCTGTGAATAAAGCTACTGACATTTTGTGAGAGTTAAATGATTGGCTCTTGAACTTTTTATGAAGCAACTATTTTTTTCTGCCTTTTTGATATATTACTATTTAACCATGAGATTGAAATCTCAGAATAATCTCATGCTTCGGAGATTCCCATAAGAAGTTATATATTCGCTGTGTCTCTAGTAGGCTACTTTGACCTTTCATGTTTCCAACTGCAGCCCTTATCTATCATTAGATTTTAAAGTTTTCAAAAATCTAAGGAGAAGTTTTCTTTCTTATCCTCCCTTACATTGCCTGTGGGCTGAGAAAGAAAGTAGGTAAAACAAAAGATTTTTGTCTGCCTTGAACCCAAAAGGAAGTTAAAATGAAAGCCTCTAGTGCAATGACCTTAATTACTATTGCTCTTTTATCATAATGTATACTTAATAGTTCATAGAATATTTAGTTCAGCTGAGCAAAATTTCAGACTTCAGACAGCAGATATATTTCTGTAGGGAGTTACCTTTCCAGAGGGGGTAATTTCTTTATGCCTAAGGTGTACATAGATTTCAGAGGAAAAGGCAATGCAAGGATGACCAAACTTCTGAAATCTAATAAAATAATTTTATGTCCTCTAATTTGTCCACAGCAACCTGAATAAGATTATGATTAATATTTTTCTCATGTGTTAATCTGCCCAAGTCATTGCAAATCCAGTTAGCAAATTTACTAAAATACTAATGAAATACGATATTTCAAATAACATGCTAGACAAATTGAAGCAATAAAAACTCATCAGTTATTACATTAGCACAGTGTTATCTGTGTGTTTGTCTATACACGTAGAGGAGCTAACTAACACCAGCTAGCAAGAGCCTACTGATAAATTTTCAGGAATTTTGTGAACTGGTTGTTAAACCCCATCATAATTTAAAATTAAGTTATAAAATATTATAATTAAATACATTATATTAATTACAAATATTCAAAACTCATTACCTACTAGTTATTTTCTTACATTTTATTATTTTCTATGATCTTGAACTTATTTATGTTTATTATATTTATATGCAACGGCTTAGTATATCTCTTCTTAACTCCACTATCAATAATGTCAAGTTAGTAGCTCAAACTGGACATCGCACAAATATCTAGGCAAATGTTACAAATCAAGACTCGTTTATGTTTTTTTGAATGACTAAACTTAAGAAAGTGTCAAGAAAAGTTAAAAATGTAGATTAACATTTAAAATGTGTTGTGTCTGTTACCATTATACAAGGGGGGACCCCAAAATGGAATTTATTTATAAAAAATGTGTACTTATTCTTACACATTTAAACTTCATCCCCCCTCAAAGTACTCTCCATTTGATGCAATGCATCTAGCAAGACTTTTTTTCAACTGCACAAAATAATTTCTGGCTTGTTGATTTTAATGCCTTTTAGTGCTTCTGAGGTTTTTTGTTTCACCTCTTCCATGTCTGCAAAATGTTTCCCTTTGAGGATGTTTTTCTTTGAGGGGAAACAAAAAAACAGTTGCTTTGGGCAAGAGCAGATGAATAGGGAGGATGGGGCAGGGGGTTATGCCATTTTTGGTCAAAATCTGATGAACACTAAGCACGGTGCAGGCAGGAGTACTCATTTACTACCCATCATGAAATAGGCAAGCACGTTGAAAGAGTCTTCAAAAAAATTTCCTGAAGCCAAATGCAGCTTCTCACAACAACACCAGCTGGTACACTGATACAGATGGGTACCTAGAGCACCCACCAAGCAGAAGAAGCCTGTACTACAAGGGGCCTACCCTCCAGAAGATAATTTCATTTATTTTTGGATCCCCCCCCCCTTTATTGTCAATAACACAAAAATTTCAGGAAATGGTGTGCCAGAACTTGGAACTATTACTTAATTCAGCAAAGAAGGTACTCCCATTATATACTTAAAAATGAAGTTTTTTTTTAATTTAAATATTTTATGTATTTATTTTTAGAGAAACGGGAAAGATGGGAGAAAGATGGGGAGAGAAACATTGATTGCCTCTCTCACTCACCCCCAACTGGGGACCTGGTTCATAACCCAGGCACATGCCCTGACTAGGAATCAAATCAGCAACGTTTTTGTTCGCAGGCCAGCACTCAATCCACTGAACCATACCAGCCAGGGTTGAAGTTTTGACATGTCTTTATTGTTTCACTTCGCCTTACTCATCAATATAAATAATAATATCAACCAATGTTTATCAATTGCAACTATAGGTTGGTTAGTGATACAAGAGTTAAAAAAAACCTATGAAAGAATTATATGAAAATCAATTGACTATATAAGATTTAATATAAAAATATTGTATATGTCATTATAATTTATAATTGCTTAATAAGAATAAAATTTATAATAAGCACACATATACATATATAGTATATTTAGATATAGATAGGTAGATTGAATGACACAGATATAGATGTATAAATTATTTTGGAGAGTTGGTTGTTAAACGTTAACCAACACAGCTATGTATAAATATATAATTTTAATAACCAAAAGCATTTTATATAATTCTCAAAAATAATCATGTCCCTCAGACTCCTGGGAAAAATTTTTTCCTTCATATATTAAAACTAAGACATAAAATAAAAGATAAATAGAAATGTTAAAAAATCTTTATTGAGAAAAACATAATTTTAATCATGAACAAAATAATCCTAGATACAAGATTTATAGTGCCAACACCAAGATAAGCTTAAATATCTTGAAAAAGTCTACGTCTATTAAATTTATAGGTAATATGAGATTAATGTTTATTTTCTCTTTTATAATATTTCAATGTTATAAATCCGACAATGTAAAGAAAAAATGCTACAAACAGAATATAAGTTGTAAATGAATAAATCAATAATAATAATAGTGCCTTTGAAGTATAACATATTTTTGTACTGAGATGCCAATTACATATAATGCAATTGTTTCAACTTATTCTAGACTATAAATAATAAGAGTAATAAATACTTAAAAATATTATTTTACTTGGCAAAAATATTTGAACTCTAACATTTTACAAGAAAAAGAAAACACCTGAATTTTATCCAGCGTATTTTCTAATACATTTTGTTAAAAACCTACAAATTAGAAGATTAAGTCCATTATTACAATGGATGGTTTTTGACATTTCATTTATGATCATTCTTCTAACCTAGAAATTTTGATCAGAATATTGATAAGGCAATGATTTTCTTTCTACACCAATTTATACCTTCTTACTTCTTTAAAACCTAGAGAAAGGTTCGTGATATCCTTATTCTTTTTCCTGGATGAGCCTAGATCACTCTCCAGTTCTCCAGTATAAAATCTCATTCTTAGAACACTCCTTGGTTATTGAATTTACTTTTGCAAGTATCTATTCATTTTCTTGACCACACTTTTAATATGCAAGCACTATGAAGACAGGGTTTATGTATAACATTTTAAAAGTAATTATATACTTCAAATATGTATAGAATGATATGTTCACTCTAGTATATAACACACAAATCATCATTTTCCTTCATCCCTCCATCCCCTATTTTCTGCTTTTGAAAAGGAATCACTCTTGGTAATATTGAAGTACACATTTACCCCCACTCCATCCTATTTCCCAATGAAAAGTTTATTTTTCTCCCTCTCCCTTGGGCAGAAGTCACCATCTTGATTTCATATTTCTACTATACATATATTTTAAAATTACTTAAATATAACATATAGTCTGGCTCTGCTTTTCACTCAGCATTTTGTTTTCAAAATTTATTTTGTTGACTAATGTAAACCTAGTTTATTATTTTTTTTCTGAGTGTATGTATTGAATTATATCAATCTTTTATTCCCATATGTTCTACAGGTAAATTTTATATTTTGCACTATTAAAAAATCATTGAATATTTTTGAACATGGTAAGATTTTTTTAGACTACATGTCTAGAAATGTTCTTGCTGACTTTTAGAGTTTTATATATGTATTGTAACTATCCCTCCCTTTTTTGATACCACCTTCTAAGTTACACCAGTTTCTGTCTATTTATGTAAGGATCTTTCAGGACTCTTTATAATCTAACATGAGTATCTATTCTTACCCCAATATCATTATTTTTAATTTCTTTAGAATTATAACAAATTATTTAGATATTATCAGGGTTATTTATCCCTCTTTTTTCTCATTTTTCAAAATATACTTTACTATTCCTGGCCCAAGTTTCATTCATGTGAATATTTTAGTCAGTTTTTCATGTTTCATGGAACTCTCTGATAGTATTTTGATTGTATTTTTATTTTAATTTACACATTGATTTTGTAGGATTTGATAATTCTTAATATCAAGTCCTCATGATATTTATTATACTATTGTATAACTTGCCATTTATTTATGTGTTACTTGTAATATTAAATAACATTTTGTAGTTTTCTCCATACAATTCTAAAACTTCATTTGTTAGATTTATTCCTATATAGCATCATTTTAATTCTATGGATGGAATCATTTTCTGTAATTATTGCATTTGCTACTCTAGTATTGCTTTTTGTATAACAATGTTATTGATTTGTTCATTTCCATTTTGTCTCTTAAAATCTTGCAAAACTTTCTTGCTAGTTCTAATTATGTCCTTAGCTTTTCTTCAATTTTCTATTAAAACAACTTTATTATCTTTGATATAGCTATTTTTGTTCCTTTTCAAGTCTATGCCTTATTTTATTTTGTTGTCTTATGGCATTAAATAGATTTTTCATTAAATACGAAAAGAAAGATAATATTTTTTATCTTTTTATGTATATATTCTTTATTTTTCAAACAGATCACTGAGTACGAAATTAGCTTTTTCAGTGTACAAGGGCTACGGTAAACCATAACAGCTTTGAAAGAAGCAAGGATGAAAAAAATGTTTTCTTCATAAGCCTCCTACAAAGAAAAACTTTTAGTATATTTAATCTATAGTAAATTAGATTGAATTGTTAAAAATTGTCAATTATTGATACATGTCTTGCCTGTCTACACATTACTCTAACTTTCCTGATACACGGATTCTTTTTACTTTTTTTGTTGCACCCCTTCTAGGCAATTCCACTCTTATAGTTGACTTTCTTTCATATTATACATCCTATAGATCTGCATGTCCATAGCCAGATTATTAAGTTTTTGTTGTTCTTTCAAAGGTACCTATTAAGAAATACCACTATTTTCTACAGTCTCCAATATAAGCCAGGCATCAGTGAAAATAGCAACTATGACTTTGGCTAAATTACTTATTTTGTTGTATATGGCAATGTGTTTAATTGAGCTTGTTAGTGTTCTCTGCACTACCCACTACATGCAATTTATTAACAAATTATGGTGATATAATAAAATTATGTCATTTTATTGAGCATATTGCAGTTTAATGTGCAATTAATTTATTTCAAGGATCAAGTATATTTAAATAATGCAGAGCTAGTATCTACGGAATTTCAGAAATAGCCCGTAAGTTTTTGCAGTTTACCTGAAATAATATTGAATGTAAACAAAGATTACATGCTTTTATTATATTAATAAAGATTAAATACTTGTGCTTTGATTTCATTTGGAAGTGGGGGTTATTTCAGAAGAAAGAAACACTGTTATTTCATTTTTTTTCTGTGGTCATTTAGACTTTTAAAAATTATTTGTCTTATTGATTATTCTTTAGCTCTTCTCCTGCCTTTTAGCTCTCTGAAAGTTCTCTTTCTGACTCTCCTTGAATAACATTTGAATTAGCATATGGTAGTTAAAAACGGGCTTACAAAAGCAAAGGTGCCTGGATTCCCCAAGTTACAATGTGGCCCTAGCTACAGATGAGAACATTGTAATGGGGGAGATACTTCCATTTCTACTACTAACTGCCAAAGCAGAGTTTGCAAACTACGGTCTATGGGCCAAGTCTATTTTTCTGTAAATAAATCTTACTACAATAAAGGGGAGCTTAGTCTTTTATGTGTTGTCCGTGGCTGCTTTGGAGCTAGAGCAGTGAGTTTTAGTAGTTGGAACAGAGATTTCATGGACCACAAAGCCTAAATTATCTAGTGTCTGACTCTAGGAAAAATGTTTGTTGAAAACTGGTCTAAAGCAGCAATGACAAGCTAACAAAAAATCAACTGACTATCTCTAATATAGAGATCAATCAGTAATGTCTGCGATGGGTGAAACCACAAGAAATAGGAACATTTATACCATATATTTGCCATTCTTGGTCTAAAAAAGATAGCTCTTCCTTAGCAATCACCAATGAAATCATAGAGAATAAATTCTTCTTTTTCCCTTAATATTTGAAGAAGTTAAGCATAATCACAAATTTTAAAACAGTAGAACTATAACAAAAATTTTCAGCATAACCATAAGGTTAATTTGTTGTCCTTCCCTTGATTTCTTAATTATTTAAACCATAGAAGTTGTCCTCCTTGCTTTTCTTTATAAAGATATGGCTTTATAAGATAAATAGCTGAAACACTTCTTCCTATATTGTGTCTGTCTTCTATCTTAATCTCTTTTTATTTTTTTATCACAGAAGTAAACATCAGAAGAAAAGTGACAAGTGACATGAAACAGTGGAATCAAATACATATTTAAATTTTTTGCCTTTACCTCCTTAAAATCACTTAGAACACCAGGTGTTCTGGTATTGAGAATGTCTAGCAGCATTAGACCAAAACATAAATCCCTCTTTAAAATCACTTAGAACACCAGGTATTCTGGTATTGAGAATGTCTAGCAGCATTAGACCAAAACATAAATCCTCATTCCTCTGTTAAAGACCTCCTGATACTATCTTTCAACTTTTTCCATTCTTCATACCATTGTTTCTATAGGTCTCCTTCAGTATGTCTTACCTGTTGAGTTATTAGACCTAGGTATCCTATTTTATACAGAGGTTTGATCATTGCCCCTAGTCCCCTAAGGGTAGACTCCAGTTAAAAGTCGCTTCTGCTCTTCTTCTAATCCAATAAACTAAACTTTCAGGCAGCTGGAGACTTGGATTTGAGAACAGTCTGTGTTATTACTTCTTCCCATGACTGCCAGCTCTCTAAAGTTTAATTTCCTTCTTACCACAATGAAGAGGTTGTCTTAGATGATCTGATTTTTTTTAGCCCTAAATCTACCCTTGTTTTGAATAATTCTTTTTCTATCTCTTTTTCTATGTTCATGTCCAAGCAATTCTTGAGATACCAACCCGTAGCAGTGTGTACTCTGCCAGAGGTATGGCCTTCATGTCTTTGGAAATCCTTTCCTCCACCGATTTTAGTTAATTTTTCCTTCAATCTAACCTCCACTTTTCCTTCTTCTCTTCCTCCCTTCCTTCCTCTCTCCCTCCTTTCTTTTCCTTCCTCTCTCCCTCCTTTTCTTCCTTCCTTCTTTCCTTCCTTCCTTCCTTCCTTCCTTCCTTCCTTCCTTCCTTCCTTCCTTCCTTCCTTCCTTCCTTCCTTCCTTCCTTCCTTCCTTCCTTCCTTCCTTCCTTTCTTCTTTCTTTCCTTTCTTTGAAACATCCTTTCCATCAGATATTATTTGAGAACTGCATCACACTAGATACTTCATCAATCAGTTTTAACTCAGATACATAGACCTTGCAGTTTAAGAGGCCAAGGTTATAAAAATAACTGGCTATATTAGGACATAATTTTTGAGAAAACTTAAAAAATTAAAAATAAAAGAGAGGTTTCAAATTTAAAAAAATAAAATTCATTAGATTTTATACTGCCACAATTTGTCTCTACAAATGTATGCTGTGTAATTTTAGTGACATTCTTTTTGCTCACTGATCAGTTATTAGAGTATGGTTAGTACATGGATTTACATGTGATTCCACACTGACTTGCAGTCTATCAGGAAAGGCTTTGTGGTACATTAGATGTTCAAGGAATGTCATCTCAATACTTCAAGGGGTTTTTCTTTAATAAAAAGGGCAACAGAGATCAAACCAATCCACTGAATTTGCATGTTTTCCCCTCACATTCTTGAAAACACCTTTTCAAACCTGCTCAAACTAGAGCAATTAGGTGGGTAATTGCCCTAGTGTGAACTTAGCCTTAAAAGCTTCTTCTATGAAACTAGGGTAATTAGAGTTCTTCAGTCTTTTTTTCTTCACCTCATTGTTCTCTTGCGTTAGACTAATGTTACTGTGCTTGGGTTCACTTCAATGCAAAGAAATGGAGGCTGAGGATGGAGGAATTGAAAGACTTAAATGGATAGGAAACCTGGCAGACAAAACTGAAACCCAGCTTGTGACAGCAATCATGAAAAACGTTTGCATTTTAATAGGGCCTTTTAAACAGAATTTTAATTAATCTGAAATTTGCAACATACCTGCTTGTCACTGTCCTTTGTAATGACTAGTTTATGCTCCTAAAATAGATATACAAAATACCTCATGTTTTGCCAGATTATTTAGCAATGCTTTACTATATCAAATTAATCTTAGTTGCTAACAGGATAACAGCTTTAGTTGTTTTTTTTTCTTCTCTTTATCATGTTACAATCATTATCCAAAGGGAACATACCAGGTCAAGTGTTAACAATATGTGCATTGCAAAAATAAAAGTTAAGATTTACCATCTGTTCAAAAATGATACTGTTACATTAGAGATTTTTCAAGAAAATTTCCTTTAATTCAAATAACATTTTGATTTTAGTTTCAATTTTTAAAGACTGTTTCTACATTTTTTTTGTGAAGCAAAACTATAATATAAAATTAAAAGATCAGAATTAAAACGTTGTAGGTCAATGTAGTGCAGCTTTGTGTCAATATTTAAAGTAGAGAAATTAAAATTAATTTCTCGAGATGTGTTCTATAGACATACATTTAGACCTAGGATGGCACGTGTAATGCAACACTCATTAAATATTTGTTTAGTAGATTGTAAGAGTAAAAACTGCGACATTGTTTTCCCGTTTACATGCAAAGTGTTAATCAGAAGTGGCCGACTGGGCACTGATCCTCAGGTTCTTAGCCCTCAGCCTTCCACCCTGCTCAGTGTTCCAGGTGGCACGCAGTGGCTTCTTGAGACTTTGTGATTTGCTGCCTCAAATATCTGATGTTCATGTATATGTAACTGGGTCATGTACATATCATGCCCCACTTTTTCTGCTCAGGTCTACACGCTGACCTTTGGTGAGTTCACTTCTGTCTCGGTGCCGCCTTTGTTGTTCGCCTGCATAAAAATTCCCCTTCAAGAGACAACCGTGACATCCACATGAAAGGCTACACAAATGTGACCTTAAACCTCTATTTTCAGAGGTGTCCTTTCAGCTGTTCTAAAATGGGAAAGGATTGGTTTGAGAGGAGACCATATTCAAGTTCAGTTTATTAACTCAAGTGGAAAGGGAGACTTCTGTTCCTTTCTTTTCAGTTCTGTGTCCTGAGCTGAACCACAGGTGTACCTTCAGGCCACTCCTGAATAAGCAAATAAGCTTTTCACAGGATAAATATATACATTTGCCACAACCAACATTTTTCTATAATAAACAGATCTAGGAAGTTGGTAGATGGTAACTTTTAGCCACTTTTTAGAAACATGATTGGACATTGAAGAGTGTGAACTGTTACATGTTTATTGATCTGTATCGGTTCTATATACTTCAGAGATGGCACAGGAAAGAAAAAACATTTGTATTAAGAGTTTATAGGTGAAAAACTTGTCTCTTCCACTTATTGGTTGAGCAGGTTTAAACCTCATTTTTCTCATTTGTACAATGTAGTCGATAATATCTGTTTCCTAAGGTTGTAGTGAAGGTTAAATGAGATGTTATATAAAGCCCATGAATAATGCCTGTTATGTAGCAGCGTGATGAAGGGTATTGATTAAATGTATTATTCCCTATGTAGGAGGAACAATCACCCTGCTGTAGAATCCCTAAAAGCAGGGACATAGCAATTCATAGATTCTCTGGGGCCCATCACTATGCCTGCAATACAACAAGGACTGATAATGTTTTGCTGAGAGAATGCATAAATGGATGAGAAAATGATTGTGTGAATAAGAGTTTAGAATGCAAGGGCATGTAGAAAGAGTACAGTAGATCAAACTATGTCAGCTGTTTACTCTTCAATATATATTTTCTACTTCATGTATGATAACATAGCTACTTTCTTATGGTGCTAGGGTAGAGTGCAAAGGTCTTAAGAAAGCCTGATTCTATCATTAACCAGCTGAAAGAACTCAAAACCAACCTTAGTCTATCTAGAATTTTAAATCTGCATCTATATAATGGGGACTTCACATAAAATGATACTTAGCATGCCACTTACCCTTCCTTCCCTTCTAGAGTTCAGGAAGCCCCTGTCACTTTGAAAGGTGCCAAAATTTATGGTGAGAAAGTACATCAGGAACTCTATGAGAAATTAGTCCTAACTGTTCTCACTCTAACTCTTAGATCTCCAGTCTCAACGTCTTTCATGAACAGATTTCAGCAAACAGGTTTGCAAGATAAATAAGCAAACACGTAGGAAGACGGAGGCACTTTGCATATGGATTTAGTTTTAAAAGAAACTGAAAAAATATAGTAGAATATGCTTAATTAGCACAGACTATGAAAAAAGATAAATGTGTTAATTAATCATTCCTCTTGATTATCAAAAGGTCATTCCCATATATGCAACAATATAGATGCCAGAAATTAGAAAGAGATATTTTGCCACCTAGCTCCACTTCTGAAAAACTATTCCAAGTTTCTAATATAATTCACAAGAGATGTTTTACATTGAGATGTAAGTGCTCTGGTGTCCTTTTCTTATTAAAAGCCTGAAAATTATTCTGTTATTATAGTGTTTTGAGCTTTTCTTTTTTTTTTTTTAAAGATGTTAACCTAATTTCATTTTTCTCTTTCACCCACTGATTATTCAATGACTCTTTTCCAAAATACCTCCTTTTTGCATTTATTATTGGTGTATTGCTCATGTGACCACACTGTAGGGAATCAGAGCTTCAAGGATTGTAACTTTCTCATCTGAAGTACAATAACCTAATTTAGCAGCTGTAGTAGAACAGGAAAGCAGCATGATGCCGAAAAAAAGGTTACACAGTGGGAAGTTCGTGCTGGCAAATACCAATTCACACCTGTTTTAGGTCTACGGACAACATCAGGGGTGCTGTTTAAATGGACTCTGTGTGCAATTTATCCATTGTTTGGAGTCATTGAAATGAACTACACTGATTCTTCTCCTTGGCAATTATTCCAATTATGTGGACGCACCATTTATCAGGCTGCTGATTAAGTGTGTTTAGTAGCAGGCACCAATAAAAGACTGAAGAGATATACAAAAGTGACATTCACACTTTCTAAGGTTTCTCTCACAGTCACTAATGTCTTATGTTATATGAAGAGCAGCATAGAATATTATACAGAAGAATACTGCAGAGACTAGGGGTAAGGAAATGATGAAATGTTCCACTTGAGTACATTGAGATTTCAGATGTAAACATGAGGAAAGATAATTTAGGATTGAAAACACCTGCTCTTCTTGGTATTGAATATTAAATTTGTAATTTTCTAATTTTAACAAGCTTTTTGTTTTCTCTGAGAAAAGGATAAAATTTTTTCAAAACTGCTAGTTTAAGTTTATTAGGAGAGTACACAAAGGCAGCCTACTATACATCAATTAGCATCATATGCTAATGACCTAAACAAAGAAAACACATTTGTTGCTCCCTAATTTGATATTCCAGATTATCAGACTAAATATTTGATTCTTTTTCATGTTAAAATTAGTTTTTAGTAATACAATTTTTAATTTTTATTATAATTATTTTATAGACCAACTATATTCCATTGAACATCTGATTTCCTGGGCTATTTCTATTAAAAATCAAATGTGATGACACATTCTTATAAATAAATCAATTTTAAAATCAACTGAAAAAAATAGTGAATTCAAATACATAGAAATTGAACTGCATTTTGAAATGTAAAATGGAGATAACATTTTTAATATTATAGTACTATTTTACTATAAGATTGATTCATAATACTGACTTAGACAATAGGTGAATTTTTATTACATTTCTACTGGACATGAGATATAGAAAAATATGTACTGGAAAGCCATTGGGCCATTGGGCCAAAGAGAAAAAAAAAAGACAGATGTAGTTTTCCTGATTCAAAACTGAAGTCTTGAGCCGAGTGCATTCAATACACAGCCCAAAGCAGAGTCTCACCAATGACCTACAGAGATATATGAGAGATAAATAAATACTTATTGTTTAAGCAATAAAATTTTAAATAGTAATTTATTATGCAGCATTATCTGACTAATACCATCAAACAACTTTGTCAGACACATCAAACTTGGTTGCAATTATAAGCAGCAATAAGAAGCATTAGTTCCACTCAATTTTATAAATTCAGTCTCTTGCTCAAACATTGAAAGTTGCCATCACTTGGAGCTGTACCACAGTTAAGATCTTAAATTCTCATATATCAATTTTTTTTTAATCATAAGCTCTTATTGCTCCAGCTGCATATTCTGAAACTCTATATTCTGGAACTCTAGCTCCAGAAATGAATATTTACTCTTTGACCTCATATGACCTCTAAGACTTCTTCCCCTAAATGGAGAAAAGTAAGGGCATTTGGCGTTTTCAAGGCCAGCATTCAAATGGGAAGAAAAATGCATTAAGATTAGTCATATATTTGTCCTTGTTTTAGCCTCTCTGGACATTTGTTGATTCAGCATAGGAAGCGCAGAGGCCTAGCAGAAATTCTCAGCCTACATTTTGTAGTAGTCTCAGCTGGTCTAGGGAGCTAATAACTGAAATTTTGGATCATGATGGTATCTAGGTTTTGGGACACCAAGATTGCAGAAGAACAAACATGTTGCCTGCATTCTACATGTCATTTCTTCATAAGGCATTTGTGGGGTCCTCAAATGAGCATAGGTAGGCCAAAATGCATGAACACCAATATTAAGAAGGGAAAGTAAAAAGCTATGTTGAAAAAGACAAAACTTGGAGATCAGGACATTCCAATGTGTTGTTTTCCAGGGAAGCCCTTCCAGTTGAGAAGGTAGAAAGACCGTGCCTAGAAACTAATTTGAGATGAACCAGACTCAATTATATCAATATGCTCCATTTATGTGTTACTTGATGTACAGAAGAAGCAAATCATTTATGGCGGAGTATAACAACATTTATAGCCTTATAATTTTTATAAACATTCAATACAAATTATTAGACATGGCAATAAAGAGGACCAAATAAATAAAAACAAAAGGAAAAAACAGACATTTGGAATAGGAAAATTATATATCAGCTCTTTAAATCACTATGATTAATATGATTAAGATAATATATAATTTAAAAGAAAGAAAAATTCATTAGAATTTTGAATCTATACAAATGTCAAATAAAATGCAAAATTATATCTTTGAATTTTGTAGAAATAAAATAATTGAATATAAGACTTTAATAAACACACTGAACAACAGACAACACATCAAAGCAATGGTTAATGAATTGAAAGATGAGTCAGGAGAAAAATACCCTGGAAATTCAAAGGATAAAATGATTGGATAGTATTGAAAAGAAAGTAAGTGACATATGAGACATAATAACATTATTTAACATACCATGGAATTTTAGTTCTACTGGGAAAACCATGACAGAATGGAGAAAAAAATAATGTTCCAACAGAAATTAACAACAATTTTTCAGGCTGTTAAAAGACATCGGGTATGATGAAGGCAAAGGAATGTAGCACATCACAGTAAACTGATTACTAAACACAAAGAAAAAAATATCAATGATAAAAAGAAAAAGAGGCAAATATAATTGACTTATGAGTTTAAGGTATACAATGTATTGATTTGATACATTTTTATTTGTAATTCTATTATCACTGAAGCCTTAACACCTCTTTTGTGTCAGATAATTATAATTTCTTTTTCTGTGGTGAGAACATTTAAGATCTAGTGTCTGAACAACTTTGAAGTTTATAATACAGAATAATCGACTATAATTACTATACTGTGCACTAGATTTTGAAGACTTATTTATCTACTAGTGGCAGTTTTGTACCCTTAAAGAACATTTTTCCAATTCTCTCATCCTCAGCCCCTGTTAATACATACTATTTTTGAAGGAGAAAAAATAGAACAGAGAGCAAATTCTTCAAGAGAAAGAGAATACAGTGAAATTACAATTTTAAAATTCTGGGAAAAATAACTGTCAAAAAACTTACTCATAATACCTTAAAAACAGAAAGAAAATATTTTTGTACAAATAAAAACTGATATAATGGTTGCCAGCAGGCCCAAACTAAATTTCTAAAAGAAGTTCTTTAAGTAAAATGAAAATGATGTCTGATAAATATATGGAAATATTTTTTTAATGAAAACCACTAAAATCTCATGAATCAGTCTAACGTAATATTGAATTTTAAAATACCTTATGGTTTTTAAAACATATACAGTATAAGACATGAGCTATATAAGATACAAAATACCTTAAACAGTAGCACAAAATATTGGTTTGTCTAGATGGTGATAAGAATTCTAGTCTAAGGTGACTACTGTTAAGAAAGTAATATGAGAGTAATAGATATTTTACTATGCAATGATAAAAGACAGAAAAAAATTTAAAAAGGAAAAATTAGGCAAATGGAAAATAATAAGTCAGGAGATGTAACATTACACATATCAGTAAATGGATTACATGAAAATAAACTTAATCCAAATAAACTCATTAGCCTAAGTAAAAACAATATTTTTCAGAGTAAATAAAATAAACCATATTACTTACTGCTTAAAAAGAAAGACAACCAATATAGGACACACAAAGTTTGAAACTAAAGAATGGGAAAAAATAGGCCATACAAAAACTAACCAAAAGTATATATGCATAGTCTACATGAATGTAGACATGAATTGGGAGACAATATAGAGCATTTCATAAATATATTAAAATTTACCTAACAAACATGTATTCAACAATTTCAGATTTGCCAAAAAAAGTTTTAATAAATTTCAGAAAATTGAAATAAGGCAAATATATTTTCTAATCACAATTGTACTAATTTAGAAATCTATAGCACAAAAATATATGGCTATATTTAAAATATTATATGTAACAAATAAGTTACAGAGAAATGAAAGAGAAATTAGAAGATATTTTAAACTGAATAAAAATAAAAACACAACATGTTAAAATTTTTGGGATGCAGATACCCAGTACTGAGTGGTAAAGTTATTTATCTTGATATTTCTATCAGAACAAATAATGTAAAATCAATGATTCTAGTTTTTACCTTCAAAAAACAAACTAAGCTTAAAGTAAAAATTAAATAAAGAAAATAATAATTACAATTAAGTAGAAATTGAAGATACATTGATTATCACACTCAGAAGGTGGTTCCTTGAGAAGAGTAAGAAATTGATAAACTTCTAGAAAGAGTGGTCAAGAAACTAAAAACACAAATTACTTACAAGAAGATCAAGAGAGAAGACATTACTACCAATTTTATAGCTATTAACGGATAATAAACAGGTACTATGAACAAGAATATGCCAATAATTATGAAAAGTTAGAAAAATAGATAAATTATTTTTAAAATACAATTAGTCAAACTAATACAAGAAGAAATAAATGTTTTAAAATAATATTAACCCTGAATATATTTAAAAATTTAAAGCCATATTGAGAAACACTTTAAAAAGTTGAACTTCAAGGCTAATTATGTCACTATGGCCATAAGTTCTATGATAATGAATAAATAATATGAGTTCTGTTCAGAAGGTATCTAGTCATGTAATATGAAAAATAAAGACATCTAATGAAGAAGATACAAGAAACATTGTACACAGGACAATGATGCCTCAGTCCCCTTCGAAGTAGGCACCTTGGGACTTCACACAGTTCTCCCAATCGCCATCAGTTGCCCCATCATATTTTCCCAAATCTCATTAATGGTCTGAAATCTCTTTCCTTTCAAAGATGATTTTTATTTCTGAAAAAAACAGAAGTTACAGGGCACCAAGTCTGGCTGTAGTGGGGCTGAATCACCTGGGTGATTTGATGTTTTGCCAAAAACTCTACATGAGATTTGATGCATGCGTGGGCACATTGTGGAGATGAAGTTGTCAATCACCAGTTGCCCAGAGCTGCAGCCTTCTGAATCATCCGAATAGTTTCCATGGAGGAATGTTCAAACTTAATGCAAAATTTAATGCAGATTCATTGCTCTACTCACTCAGTCATTTTGAATGTAATGACCACATGGTACACATGCTCACTCAACAGCATCTACCGCCCCCACTGACTAGTACATTGAGGTGTCATTATTTACACATGCATGTTGCAGTCCACTCTCCTTGGCTGCCAGATTACATTGATGTCTTGCAAATGGTTCTCATTTTATTAACAATGGCTGGACTTTTTCTGGACAAAGCTTGGTACATATTAAAGTGTCTGTGAGCTGAAAAACAGACACAAAAAAGGTTAAATATTAATTGGTTGATAAAAATGTTGTGACCAGAAGCTTGCAGAAATCTAAGTCTGCATTTTCCAAATTGCAATGATTCCATACTGGCTAATTCATTGTTTGTGGAGAGCTTATAGAACAAAAATACCACAAATAATGAGAATCAACGATATTAGAAAATCAAAGCTAACAACATAGTAAAAAGGTAATACAACATGAATAAGAAGAGATTTTATCAGGAATATAAAGTTGGTTTAACATTGGAAAAATCAGTGTAATTTACCATAATAACAGATTAAAGAAAATAATCAATGATCATTTAAATAAACAAGAAAAAGTATTTGAAACATTCAAAATACTATATAATTAAAATTCAGAAACAAGAAATAAAAGATAACTTTTTCAATTTATTAAACATATCTATATGTATTTACATATGTATTATACACACATACATATATATTTAGAATTATTTTATACTATTTTCAGATCTGCAGCCTGATTTCTTCCCCTGAGTTGGGCAGGGTTTCAAGCTGCAAGGACAATATAATAGAAGTATTTTTCTCTATAAAATTGCATAAATATTCAAATATAAAATTAAACAACTTCAACCTAAAATGGCATAAAAATTAATACTTAAAAGTAAATGTAACAAAATTTTAGAAAACGTTTTATAAAAACTAAAAAAAATTTCTGAGAACAAGTAAAGGAGGTTTAAATAAATATAGAGATATACCATGTTGATGGATTAACAGTATTCTGCCCTTACATAAATTTAGCACAATTACAAACAAAATCTTAACAGGCTTTTTTTGGTAGAAATTGACAAGCTGATTCTAAAATTTATATGAAAAAACAAAGGATCTAGATTAGCAAAAGAAAAACAAGATTGGCTAACTAACACTATAGTTCAAGAGTTAATATTAAGCCACCATGAATAAAACAATGTTTTTTGCCATAAACATAGATATGCAACAGAGTAAACAGTCCATAAATATGTCCATATTTCTATGCTCAATTGACTTTAAACAAAGACATCAAACCACCTTAATAAGGAAAGAAAGGTTTTTTTAAACAACAAATGGGCTTTAACAATGAGATAAACACATGGAAAAACAATGAGCTTCAACATCTACCATTATATACAAAAATTTCTTTGGCTTAGACTACAGACCTAAATGTAAATGCTACAACCATAAGCCTTCTAGAATAAAACAAAGGTTAACATCTTTATAATTTTAAGGTAGCCAAAAATTTCTTAAGAACACTGCCATATTAGAAAATAAATGGGTGACTTAGATACTCATCAGAATTTAAAATTTCTACTTACCAAAAACGTATTCAAGGAAATGAGGAGACAAACCACAGCCTAGGAAAAATATATGCATTAGTCTATTTTTCAGTAGATGTATATTTAGAATATATTTTTAAATTGTGGCAAATAGACAGGATTAGAGCAAAAACACCAAGGAAATTAAGAGACAAAACCCTAACTAAAGACCTTACTAAGGTGGTCAATAGGTGGTCAATAAGCACATTGACAGGTCAATATCACATATCGTCAAGGAAATACAAATTAAAATCACAATGATATACCAAACCACACTCATTAGAATGCCTAAACTAAAAAACTTTACATTACCAATTTTAGAAAATATTATGTACAAATATAACTCTAAAAGTCTCTCTCTAGCCACTTTCCAATCATTACCTTTTCCAAAGCTAATTATCAGAATAGCTAATTTTTTAAATCTTATAATATCAAGTACTAGCAATAAGGAACAACTGGAACTCTCATATGCTGCCAGTGGCCATGATAATTGCTGAAGTAAATTGGGAAAACTGTCAATATTTTCTAAAGCTGAATATAAGAGTAGCTTATGATCCAGCAATTCCACTTCTACCCAACAGTGATATGCCCAAATGTGTACCAAAATAAATGCATAATTTTCTTAGCAGCATTATTTATAATAGCCGCAAACTGGAAATGACCCAAATATTTATCAATATTAAAATGAATAAATAAACTTTGATATATTCAAGAAATAGAGTAGAAAAATAAAAAATATTTCATACTATTGACCTATTGATATTATATATATATTCCTACATAAATACTGAGCAAAAGAAACACAATATATAATATATTCTATATACTTTTATTTATATATCTGTAATGATAAAAGTAGGAAGAATAATTGGCTCCAAGGCTGAATATGACTGAAGTGTGTAAGGGGGTGTGTTTACATTGTTAGAATTTATCGAACTATAATTTAGAATATGTGCAATTTATGTATGACATACATCAAAAATATTTACAAAAAATCAAAAGGAAGGAGTGGAAGATATCAAGTAATAACTAAAATGTTCTCTTTTTCACATACAGTTTTGGGACATACATATTAAATTTGTTCCTCTACCTTTCAATATCAATCTATCATCCACTATTTAAGCATGCTCAGTTTGATACATTTTGCAACTTATTCTTCAATTTTTTATTAGATCCGCTTCCTGAGACTTGTTTTATCTTTTGTGTATGGTTTTGGAATCCTGTAATAGACTTCTAGATCTATCTTCTAAAGCCTATACATTACCAATAAACTGCCGAGCTCCAGAGTCACAAGAAAGAGCCATAAAAAGTGAAAGCTTAGTTAAGTATTTTTTAAAAACATTTCAAATTTTGGCTGGAACTTGATGTGATCTTAAAGAACTGAACTGAAGCTTTTGTCAAATAATATTTTCATGGAAAATCCTGATATCTATTCTATTAGGATAGACTACTCTAAACAACAGACTCTAAGATGTATAATGTCTTAAGCACAAGGAGTTTATATTTTATTCACATAGGAGTCCAAGATCATAACAGGTTTGCTGTGGGGAGTGGTTTGTGCAATTCTTCGGGAATCTTGGCTAATTGAGGACCTAACAACTTAGGCATGTGGTTTACAAGATTACTTGGAATTGAAATTCATAGAATTCCATAGCATGGGTATGGGCAAGGCCTGGAAGTGCTGAACATCAATTCTACTAACCCTTTATTAGCAAGAACTCAGTCATGTTGCTACACTGAAAGAAAATGTAGTTAAATTTGGTTCCCAGGGAGAGAGGAAAGCATAGATTTTGGTAAAATCAGTCATTTTCATCAGACCGAAGAAGCATATTGTTAGAAAATTTTAACATAAATACCTCATAACATTTAAAATTTTCTGTAACCTTTGGGCAGAGAAACATCGTACCTTGGATATTTTTAGGCTTATCTTTCATCTATGGTCCAAGCCAAACACTTTGTAAAGAAGAGGCCAAATGAAAGACAAATTTCAAATAGTTGATAGAATCAATGATTTATTTCAGTAACTATCAATGTAATTAGATTGAAGGAAAAAACCATTTTATGAAATCATCAGAGCACAAATTATAGCAACTTGGAGATCATTTTAGAATTGGTAGGAATCAGAGACATGGGGTTCATTATTTGTAAACCCCATGATCTAAAGAAATAGATAACAACATATGCACTATTATAAGCATGGTTAATACTGCCATACAGTCAGCTTAACCTCCAGTTCTCAGCTGGATTCCTTTGAAAGTCAGAGACTGTCGATGCTTCATACAATGGCTATTTTTTTTTACTTGTTTCCATTTTAGCAGTAACCATTTTTATCTTGGCCCTCATAACTTCACACATGGATTATTTCAGCAGACTCCTAGCTGTTTTCCCTCAATTCAGTTTCATGCCAATCCATTTTTATAGTGCTTAAAAAATTAGTCTTCCTAAAACACTGTTTCATTACATCTCTTTTCTCTTCCAGAATGATGCGGTTCCCAGTTTCTTACTGAATCAAGCATAAGACTCTCTCCTTTTCTCCTTTTGAATCCTGCTCTCATCAGCTTAATGTGTCTTTATGGACCCTTAACACAGCCTTGTAATCTTATGGCTCTCCGTATGATGTGTTCACTTCTGTCTATGCCTTCCACTCTTTCATTCTTTCTTTCTGTAAGGCTCCCCAGTCTTCAGCCTACCATATATTACTTTTTACTCAAAGAGTAATCACATATTCATATTTTCTAATTTCTTTCTTTCTTTTCCATTTGGCACCTTCTAACAGATGTTTATTCTTAATTTATACTTAAATTTCACTAATGGTTGCATATTGCCAAATTGTGCAACACTGTTTCACAAGAGGAAAAAGGTTATGTCTTTGTGCTTATGATTCTTGTTAATAGTAACATGTGTTCCAATTTTCTGTGTGTCTTCAGAGTTCCTAAAACAATTCACTATGTGCAGAAAAAAAAAAAAATTGGCCTGTGTAATACAGATTTGTATAAGAATATTTTAGTTTATTTTCAATCCACCTTTTTAGAAGAAGACTTAAGATGTATGTACTATGGTAAGAAAATATAAATTATATATGTCTGAGGAAAATCAGAGTCGAGAAAGAAGTTCTGAAAAAAAATGTACTATTAAAGTACTAAGAAACTTGATCAGTGCAGACTCCAAATTTGGCTTCTGGCCTTCTGGTGGTCAACAAGGAGAGGGAATGTCTCACAAAGCAAACTATTTTCTTAGGAGTAGTATTGGGTTGGCTAAAGGTTTTTTTTTTTTTTTCTGTAAGATGGCTCCACTTGTGCTTAGTTGTCTTTAAATTCACTTGAAACAATTTTGTTAGATTGTTTTGTGACAGCTGTCGTATCAGCATGCATTAAAAAAATTATCAAAATTGGTGAATTTTTGTGTAGCTATTTTAATATTGAAAATGGAAGAAAATATGCAACATGTTCTAAGAATAGTTACAAACATATGACTATGGCTGGTTATAATATAAGAAATATTAGTTAGATATATTGGCATAATATGCCAAAGAATACATTTAGACCATGTCTATTATTCCACTTCAGAACCATGAAAAGGAGCTGAATGGGACAGAGGACTATTTTTAAAGGTGAAAAATATATTGGAACAAAACTCACTAATCTTCTAAGCATTCATACTGGAAGCAGATCGACCAACTGTTTATAATCAAAGAGAAGAAAATAGTCCAACATTGAGTTGGCTCTAAGGAAAAAATGACCCAATGAACAATTATCTTTGTAATTTTAAAGCTAAGGAAGACTTTTAGGAAAGGGGAATTTATTTTTAACCTAGTATCAGTGCTCATTCAATGTGTATGAATCTTTCAGATTATGAAACAAGCCCAGTTTTCTTTGCTAAGTGTGTCTGAGACTGACTGTCTATGTTATACATGGCTCTCTTAGTTTTTACCAAGACAATCCTGCTTATGTTCAGAGATCCAGTGTAACAGTTAAAAATACTTGCCATCCAGGCTTCCTTCAGTTGGGATGATATATGGCAGAGTTGCAAAGAGAGGTAACTTTCTGGGAAACTTTCACTTTACTAATTTAGGTAATGCTCTTTGTATACCTTTTTTCTTCTTTATACCTAGAATATAACTATGGTGTCTGTATGAGAAGGAATCACTTGCCAGCTTTGAGACGACAAAAATGAAGATGAAGACCTCCACTTACATACTGGAAGATAAAGACAAAAAGGCCATGTCTCTATGGCAATTGTTGAACCGCTATATGAGTCCTGGACTGCTTACCTCTGGACTTCACTCGCTTTAAGATTTAGGTTTGAATTGTGAAAGTACCTTAGCCAAAGAAATAAGGCCAAACAGCACGAGGCCAGAGTCTTTACCTAACCGTAGGGCTGACACTTGATGTTTAAGCCAGTGGTTGAATATGTAGTGCCCAATGTGCCTTAGTCAACTCAGATTTAATCTGAGATGTCAATGGTATCCAAGGGAGCTCCACACAACAGGTAAAGCATAAAAATTTTGCATCATAATCAGGTGAAGTGTTCAGTGATTCTCATTGGAATTCCAGAAAAGAGAAACTAAATATATGTGCATTTAGCAGTTCCCATTGCAGGAGAACTTTGGTAAAGGTAGTTGAACTCTTTAATTCATACTCTTACATAATCCCCTCAAGCTGGAATTCAGAGTAGAAACCTCTTATTGTAGAAATGGACAAGTAAAAGTAAGGTGGGGCAAACAGCTTCAGCAGAATCAGTCTACACAGTAAATGTGGGGACATGAGCTAATCCTATTCTGCACTTAATCTGATGATAGAGTACTGAATCCCTGAAAAAATGGATGTGAGGTATGAAAGACAGATGTCAGGCATGTTCCAAGGCTTTTGGCTCTGCTGCGGAAGGAGGGACATAGTATCAACTATTCTGAGGAGGCTTGAGGAGTAGCAGTTTGGAAGGGAGTTTGGAATTCAAATTTGAACATGTCTAATCTAAAATGTTTACTATATATCCACATAGAGCTATCAAGTAGATAATCAAATCAATGGGTATAGCATTTAGGAAAGAATTCTAAGCAGGGAATATGAAGATGAGATGGGTCAACAAATAGGTAATAATTAAAGTCCTAAGACTAACAAAACACAGGTAATGAATGGGGGAACCTAAATTGGGATTTGGTTAAGTCTAAGGCAAAATGTGAAAGCAGTGTCTACAGTGAGTGGGTCTGAAAAAGTGGAGGCTAAGACTTAATGATAAAGCTGTAGAAGCTTCTTGCCTGGAAGGTGGCTCAAGGGTGTCTTGTGGGTGAATTCATAATGAGAGGTTTTCTGCCATCAGAAAATGGAGTAAGCATTTCTTATCTGGAATTCAGGTTCTTCTGGATCAGGGAAATGACTGAAGTTAAGTGTGAAGTAGGACTGGCTGAGGACAGTAGATCAGAAAATAGAAATCAATGGACTTAAAGGACAACAAGGAGATCCAGATGCATTAGCGTCACTAGTTAGGGGACTCTAAGGGCTCAGCAGAGCAATAGGATAAATAAGTAAAAAACTGGAAAAAAGAGTGTTACTAGAAATATATCTTTACATATAGCAACATACTTACTGTTTTGTAGCTGATCATTTGGAAATTTTTATGTGTTTGATTAGGTTTATATTCCTGCTGGTTCTTGTTCATGGTACTGTGTTGTTATGTACGAGATGTGTCTGGGAAAAGTCCAGCCATTGTTAATATAACAAGAATGGTTTGCACAACATCTAATGTAACCTGATGGCCAAGGTAGACACCACTGAGTGAGCGTGTGTGCTGTGTGGCCATCGCATGCAAAATGACTGAGTAAAGCAACAGATCTGTATCCAATTTGGCATTAAGCTTGAACATTCCTCCGTGGAAATTATCCATATGATTCAGAAGGCCGCAGCTATGGGTAACTGGTCATTGGTACCTTCATTTAGACAATGTGCTCACTCATGCATCATGTCTTATGCAGAGTTTTTTGGTGAAATCCCACATCACCCAGGTGACTCAACTCCTCTACAGCCCAGATTTTGGGCCCTGTGACTTCTGGCTTATCCCAAAGCTAAATCACCTTTGAAAGGGAAGAGATTTCACACCCTCAATAAAAGTCAGGAAACTATAACTGGGAAGGTGATGGTGACTGGGAGAACTGTGTGAGGTCCCAAGGCGCCTACTTAGAAGGGGACTGAGACATCATTGTCCTACGTACAGTGTTTCTTGTATCTTCTTTAATGAATGTCACTACTTTTCATATTACATGGCTGGATAACTTCTGGGCAGATATTGTCTATGTTGTAACTTTTGAATGTGAGCTATGATTTCTGGAAACTTATTTTTTGAGATTATTTTTGATGGGCGTTCTGAGTAAAAACTGAACTTCTCTCATGAAGACATGCATTTACTTCTGTGAGGTAAAAGGAGCACTACCAATCCTTAAAAAAGAGCAATAAATGTGACGCTTAAGGAATAATTGGAATTACAAAGGAAAGAGTGAATTGGTACAATAATAGAATCTGTGAAGTTTGATGGATCATGAGACATTCTCAAGGGACATTTTTCTTACCACTAGTTGGTTCAAAAATCAGCACAAGAAAGTGTCCTTGTTGTATTCTTCTATAAGGAAAATTCACCCTCTCATTTCCCATTATGCCATATGAAGTCCCAGTGTTCTGGGATAATACCAGTGTTAAGGGACGCCTCTAGTCTTTGCTTCAGAAGCTGTGTGACACTGGATTTTGACCTTTGTCTTTAAGGCAACACTGTCTACAGTACTGACTTACCTCTCTGGATTCCTTTTTTCCATTTAATTTTGTCTTTTTATATATGTCTCTTTTTAGTAGGTCAATGATACTTTTAAATATATTTTTCAATATTCAATATGTGTGAGGTTTTTTGTACTTCAGAAGCAAGCTCATAGACTTTTTCTCAGGCCCCTAGTGTTTTTCTAAAGAATATTGCTAGACTCATTATCTAGATACTGGACATATAATTAAATTACTTGTCCATAAAATTAAAATAAGCTTTTATAGTTCAGATTTTAAAAATTCTCACTCATGTAATAGACATTAACTTAAATAATGGTTGTGAAATTGTTTACTTCTAGATTATTCATTCTAAGATATACTCAACGTAACTGGAGTTTAATCTTGACTGTACTATTTGTCAAGTTCCCAAAGTTAAGAAGAGAGTGCATTGGTACATATTCTCAGCAAAGTACTATGGCTTTAATAAAAGCAATTTCATCATTAAATTATATAATTGACATGAAATGGCAGAGTAGTCTTTGTAAATTGTTTCTGTGATAAAAACAGACATGCACTCTGGCACCTCCAGTGATAAATTAAAATTTGATTCTTAATTATCTCGATAATCATCATCAAGTATTTTTTAACTGAAAGAAGGTAACTTTTGTTTTTCAAATACAGAGTTTTCTTTCTTAACTTTGGAATAAATGACTTTCAAGCTCATTAGCTTATCACATGTATCTGTATATGAAAAGAGAATACCTAAACATATAAATAGTTATATGTTGTGCTATGTGCCTCTTTCTATAGAATAGTGCTTAAATGACCTAAACATAGAAATACAAAAGATAGGAAATAAGTATTATGGCTATTTTTTCCTGCAGGTTCTTTCTTCCCAGATCTTCAGAATGATTGGTAGTAAAGCTGGTGGATCACTGTAGATAGTTATTATCCCATTAATTACCACCAAAGCAGGTATGGACGGCCATTGATCCACATTCTTTTAAACATTTTATACTCAATTTTTACCTATGTGGGTGAAATTTCCTTTCTAGAAACCTGAACTATTCTTTTGTTTATAATTCCATGTTTATAGAGAATATTCTTTTCTGTGTAAAGCTGATTATAAAAATCATTCTCTCTCTCTCTCTCTCTCTCTCTCTCTCTCTCTCTCTCTCTCTCTCTCTTTTGGCCATGGCTGCTGTCCAATATGCCTGCATAGACAACATTAAATATCCAACAATAGCTTTAAGAAATAAATAGGAATATAATGTATTGACCAATGCCAAGCTAAGCCAAGATCAGTTTTTTTCTTTGCATTGATTGAGGGATTTAACCTCTGGATTATCGTATAGCTTTTGACTTTTGGCTCTGAGCTCACAGAGCAAATTCATCAATTTGAGGGGCAACTTGAGTTGGAACACTTCAGTGCTGGCCACCAGGTGGCAGATAAAATAGTTCTCCTGTTAATAATGGAAAAAGTTGGAGCTATTTTCTTTAATCATATGTAGATACCAGAGAGCTCCTCGTGTTAAAATCTTGGAATGTTACTTAGTTTTGCTTTGGGTTTTGTGTGTGGATGTGAATAAAACTAGATATTTGGAATATTGGTGCTATCTGCACACACAGTACTTTCCCTTCAATGCACATATTCAAGTTTTAAAATAAATGTTTTGTTTCTTCAATCATTCCAAGTTCTTGATTAGTTAATTGAGTTGCAGCAAAACCAAACCGGGGTGTGTCTAGGTTGATTCCAGGTATCCCAGAACCATTAAGGGTGAACGAGCTCTCACATGGAGAGGAGTTCAAAGCATTGCTGAGGGCGAGAGAAAGGGTAACAAAAAAATTGTCTGTAAATTAGTTTCCCCATGTTTCATAACAGCCAGTTTTCTCAAACATAAAAATCATTTTCAAGAAGTAACTTTATTGTTTTCTCCTTACAATTAGAGAAAAGGAGGCAGTGGCGTTCAAATGATGCTTGACAGCCTGGGTAACAAGCACCAACCATCTGTGCTATAGCAGCACTGTTTGTATTTTTAATGTTTACACATACAGCCAAGATAATTAAAAATAGCTATAATTAAAAATGATTACAACAAATTACTTTTCCTTCAACAGTAATATGTGTAACTTATAAGTTACTAAAGTAACCTTTATGGAGTCTAAAAAGAAAATATTACAATCCCTGTCTTGTTTCTGAAAGTTTATAGATTTGGGGGAGGGATGATTTCCCCTAACATAAAACCATTTGGCTTAAAGTACTTTACAAAGTATTACTGGTATAGATACCCTGGCTGGTTTGGCTCAGTGGATTGAGCGTCGGCCTGCGGGCTAAGTGTCGCTGGTTCGATCTTCCATTCAGGGCACATCAGAGAAGGAAAACTCTGACTCCAAAAAACCTCCGCTGCCTTGCGGCATACCTCTTCAGGGGAAAGGCTAAGGGAGTAAACCCCGACAGAAAATCCAGAGCCGGAGTCCCTAAGGCGGTTTGACGTTGTAGTCAACACCGGCAACTCCTGCGGCGCACCTGAAGCCAAGCTGTATTGACTCCGTCTTTCCCTTGGATCCTTCAGCTGCGAAGAGAGGGGGGGTCTGCTGCATGGGCAACAGCAGACCCTCCATATCACCCTGCCCAGGCTCTGTAGCTTCATCGCAAGATGTCGATTCAACACGGGAGGAGACAGATACCGTGTCACTCCTGAGTCGGACTGCACAGCCATTCTCGGCGGTGCAGATAGACTCTTAAGAAGCTACACCATTGTCTCTCGAGACGGACGGCTGCCGACTACTGGTATAGGAATTATTTCCATTTCAATAACACAAGGTCATTTTTTTTCTCTGAAGAAAAGATTAAATGTAGCTTCTTTCCTTAAAATGACTAGAGCAGATGGAAAAAGCAAACTTACCTCCTTGTATAGACATCCATAAAAATAATTGTTATTCAAAATCCCATACGAAATTTGGAGAGACCATTCCCATCAGGAACAGTAGTCCCCTTATCTGCCTTAACAAGAATCTTGGAGCCTTTGAATAACCTCAATTTACCTTCTTTAAATAAGATGCTAGTTAATAACAGGAGTTGAATAGTCTCTCACAAGGAAGCTGTTGTCCATGGGTGGTTGTCAAAAATCCATGTTCTAGGCATGATGAGAGCTGGAAATTCCTATTCTGCCATTTTGCTGGTATTACTACAATAATATTTTAAAACCAGTATTTTATTAGGGAAAAATGGGCCTGGAAATCTTGTAGATGTGGAGATGTAAACCTCTTCATGATTTAGAAGATAGTATATTAAGGATAACATGAGTTGAGTTATTTCTCTTCATGTAGATCACATCTACTCCCTTAATCATTCCCTGGAGTTTCCAGAGAGAATCTCCTATATGCTCAAGTATAAGTTTTCCTCTACTTTATTCATGCTGTGCTGCCTGGCAATGACCGTCCCATTCCTGCTAGGCCCAAGAGGAACTGCTTTTTTCTGCCACTGCTCCAGAGTCCTCACCAAATACAACAATTTGCTACTGGAAGTGGATCTGACCCTGCAGGATACCAAAATTGTGTTCAGATTATGCTTACACTCCAACCTAAGACTGAGTCATGATCTAGAGACTGAAGAAAGATTCATGAAATAGTAACTACATTTTTCTCAGAGTTTCAGTTTTTTCCAGCAACTACAGTTTTCTTATTCTTACCTGTTCAAGTTTAGTAGGGTAATTTCTTCTTTTCCAAAGATGCATTCTCCACTGGGAGGCTAGACTGCTGTTCAGTTTCCTTTGTCACTAGGCTTCTGCCAGACTGCCCCACTGTTTGCAAATCACAGCATATATGTCTGAACACCAATAGAAGTCATACTTAAATGCTTTTACAGAAGCTTTCATAATCCCTACAAATCAGATCCTTATATCAGACACACCAGTGTATGTAAGATGATCAGATATCTACTTAAATATATTATCAGTTGAAAGAAATTTTAAAACATATTTTGATTACAGATACTCTGTGTTTAATAATATTTTCTGAAACCACAGACTTGAGTAACTTTACAAAAAGGTGTTAGTTAAATTCAGGAAATCCTTGATATTTTCCCCTCTTCTTATCTTCTATTGAGCACTTCTTTTTTTCTTTTTTCCCTAGCTTCTTTCTATATTCACTTTTGCTCTCAAGACTGGATATTTCTATGGAAAATATGTCCATGGTGTTTTTTTCTCAAAAATATGTAAGTCAGAGTAGTACTTGAAATTCATTATTAATAAATTATATTATCTGGTTTAAAAAAAAGAATATGCAAACGAACTACATGTGTTATATATTATATATTATATTAAGTCTCCTGAAATTATAGAGTACAGGTATTAAGTATATTTTTATTAAATGACTTTTATATTTGTGCATAAGATCCTCCTAACTTTCTTGGGTTTAATGTAAGCTCAGATACTTTCACATTTAATACTGCTGGTCACATAATGGGACACAGTAAAGACAAAAGGAAATAGTGTGTTCCATATTTATTGCTCTGTAATGCTATGAGTTAAGTGTTTCCTCACTTTCACCAGGGGAATAAGTTGGAGAGGAATGGGGGGAGGGTCACACTATGGCATAGTCACAGCACTTAAGGGTGATGGCTTTTATTTTAATGACAAATATGATGGACAGAGACATGAATGACCACACATATGTGAACAGTTTATATATGGCCATTTTATTTTATGAGAAAATCAAAACAAGAAATTATACATATTACATGTTCACAGAACCAAGGACTGAATTATGCGGTATTGTTTCTGAGAATACTTTAAAGTGGAAAAGTCTGTGGCGAAAATTTGGCAAATCCTGGTTGAGAAGAGCCAAGGTCAGTACCCATGAACTAGAGGACGATATGGGGGCCAAGAAGCTGTGTTTTGTTGCAACCCAAGCTGAGTCAACAGGAAGGAACAGTCACTGAAGACATGAACAAAGTTGAGATTCCAGGAATTTGTTTTCAGTGTTACTGATTCTTTCTGACCTGATGGCAGAGAAACTGGCTTCAAGTCTCAATATGAGACTGGAAAGCTATGAATGACAAGATACTACTCTCCATGTAAAATTGATAAGCATAATACTATTTTAGTGAGAATCATTCAAAAGAGTATTAAGTACCAAGTATACAGTAAGAGCTATGGAATGAATCGGGGAGACAACAGTGAATAAGACATGGTCCTTGTTCACACTTGGATATCAGAAATTGTAATTTACTTGTTAAATGCTACAGCAAAAATTAGTAGAAGGTACTGTGGGATCACAAGGAGCATCACTACACTCAGGCTCTGAAGACCAGGAAGACTTTTTTCAGGTGAATAATGTTAAGACAGATGTTATAAAAATTTGATCTAGATAATGGAAAAATTAAGATGGAGCCTGTATGAAAGCTCACAGTTTAGCATGCCTAGAGGATGAATTATAGGGGCTAAAGAAAATGTGGAAAGAGATTCTGGGATCTTGAGTCTCATTTTCAGACATTAATGTGGGAGTGGGGTCAAGTAATGCTGGTGGATTCTTAAGACTATACGTACCTTCTTAAGACAGTAAGTGCCTTCTATTAGCTTATTCTTTCATGGATAAAGAGCACAGTTTTTTTATTAGTCACTGTGTATTACATAAGTAGAATAAGAATAACATACACAGATATAACTTTTTATAAACTTGTTTTAAGTACACACAGAAAAAGCTTTTTTTTTTTCTTTCTTTTTTTTTTTAGTAAAGGGGATGGATTCACTTTGGAAAGTCATTGATCAATCATTCTGTTGCACTACAATGTATGTGGCTCAACCAGATTTCCTTTAGATTAAATGGATATCTTGAAATATTTGGAACTTAAGGAGTTCATGTCCTAAGTGTTATCATTGCAGAACTTTACCTTTAGTAGAAAGTGCAAATATGAATTTAGTTAACATATGTCACATAATACCAACTTATCCACATCTATTTCAAAATTTTCATCCAGAAACTGATGCAAGTCCATGATTGATTATTAAAACATTGTTAACTTAGGAATGATAATAATATAACTCTAAAACCCAAATAAAAATTTTATCATATTTTCCTTCTTGACCAGATTTCAGGTGAAATGTGTTAATAAATAATGTTTAAAACACTGATAAATAAAAAAGCCTATTTATAAGAAATTGTGTTTAGTATAGAAAAATGACAATATGGTAGAATGAAAAATAAATCTAGATTAATGAATAAAGAACAAAAATGTAAAGAATTATACGACCAGGGGAGGGAGTAAAATTTGAGACTGACAGTAATTCAGCTGTATTTTTAATTTTCCTCTTATATTTTCCAGAAATTAACAATAGGAAATCTGTAGATGTTAATGATAGCAACATCTTTCGTTTTTGTTTTAACAAGCAAATGTGTGTGACTTCTAGGAATTGCAGGGTTTGATGTCATCTTTCATGTGACTTGTGAAAAGTAATCTGTACAAAAAAAATAGGGGTCTCTATGTAGCACAAATTATGACTTAATAGAGATGTTTTCTCAATTTACATTCTGGGAGAAGAGATCTATGTAATAAAGAATACATCAGGATAAATGATAGTATTTGCCTTTCTTTCCAAATGTGGTTTTGCTTTCAATTATCAGTTTAATTCAGCTGGTGAAGAACTTGCCAGAGTGCTGACAAACACATGAAGAGTTTCCCAGTATTCAGGCCATAAGGATAGGTTTCCATTAAGTATCAACTGTTACATAAGCTTAAATATAATGGTGCTGAGGAAAATTTACTTTTTTCTTTGATCATCATTTATTTATTCTAGACATTGGAGATGGAAGTGGTTTAGGACAAAGAGTGATGGAAGAAATTGGAATTCTAATGCTAACAAATTTTATCATATAAATGTACACTGTATGAACACAAATTTTATTTTTGTGTTTATATAAATGTCTGTTTATAGAGTAATGAAACTGATTTTTTAAAGAAACCACAGTGGAACTTACATAATCGGAGAAATGTTAAACTTCAAAGTATTTTCCCTTGGAAATCATACACTTATTTAAAATAATGCTGCTATTTTTCAAACTGCATTTAGAATCACTCTTGAGAGTGATTTACCAACCACGCAAGATATTTTATCTTTTTATGTTATAATTAAGTCACAATTTAAAAACCAAATGCCACATTATCCAGTGTTATCCCTCTATCTTCATGTACAGTTCTAGCCATAATACATTTTTATTGTTACTGAAAATGATAAATAAAAAAACACAATCAAAAGATTAAGATTTATCTCTAGACAAGACATCTTGATAAGTGAATTAATGCATGAAATATTAAGTGAATTCAAAAAATATATTTTCAATTTAAAAGATTTTTAGAAGAGTTTTAAACTGATATATCTCAGCATCAAAAGTATATTCTGCAATCTCTGGATTTAGTCACCTAAGATGAAACTAGATTCTTTTGCAGGAGTAAGTGCCCTTATTCTTCCTCTAAACATCAGACAGCTTTGTAGGCATGTGTATAAAAACAAGACATTGTTATACACATAAAAATGAGCATAATGAGCATGTCCATTTACCAAAAGGAAGCAATTATTCTAAGTAGCAAGTAATTATTTTAGTGAAAGATACAATAGCTTTTCAGTTTTATTCTGTTCTTGAATTTGGGCTGAAAGTGATCGTAGAGACCATTTAGTCCAACCCATTGATTACTTCATAAGAGAGGAAATGTGGTGCAGAGAAATCAGAAGAAAGGACTTGTTCAAGTTTACATAGTTATAAGGCTAATGCTAGAATTTTGTCCTTGACCATTGATACAAGATTCTCCCCATTACATCCTGGTGCAACCCTGAGAGAATTAATTTTACATGAGACTTACATAATATAAGGCGATTTTCAAATGTGAAATTATAGAATATGTTAATGCATTTTTGGGGACCTTCAAAAGATAAAGCAGTACTGTTAACTTTTGTTTTACATGCCAGAAACACTGTACTTTTTAAAAACCTTATATGAGTGATTCAGAAATGTGGATCACTTAAGGGAAAGCCTACTTTCTTTTCTGTCAAAATGATGGAAGTGTTTTATTATTCAATTAAGTAAATAGTAAAGTCAGAGTGACCATTTCTCAATCTATTCACTGTCTTTAACCCTGACACTGATACTTGCTGAAGGCTTTTGATTTATTTTTCATCACCAGTATTTTTATTCTTCTTTATTTGGAAATTTTTCCAAAATGTTTTAGAAACATGTTTTATTTTCTCTGCATTTAAAACACTCAAAATCTTGAGTTGAGTAAAATTAATACCATCTTCATAAAAATAATATTATAGAAGACTTACTTTTGGTAATAAAGTACATTTATTATTTGTATTCAATTGCTATTGTTTTGAATTTTTGATTAGTAAATAGATTGAGTGTTCAGGATTGTTATTTTTTAAAGCACAATCCTCAGATGCTGGGAATGATAGCCAGCGATGAGGAGAATTGGTTCTTGAAGCATCTAATATGCACTTTTAAGGAATTTGTGCTTTATTCTGAGGACAATGTGAAGCAATTGAAGAGATTTCTTTATCATGAGATTCATACAGGACTTGTATATGAAGAAGATTATGCAAGATGCAATGTGGAACATAGTGGAATATGGACTGTGCCTAAAGATATGGACTTCAACTAAAAAACATTTGTTTTAATCCATAGGAGACAGATGGGCAAGGTTGGTTTGGACAAGTTTAATGCTAATGAGGTTTGACTGAGTTGATTAGGTTAGATTCAGTTTTATCCACTTGTCCCAACAATAGACAAGTAAATAAAAGACAAAGTTGTTTTACATATAGAGGATGAGCAAAAGTAGGTTTACAGTTCTGAGTATGCGACACACAACTTATTTTGCATTGTTTATTTATTAACTATTGTATTTTGCCATATGAACAACTGCAAACCTAATTTTGCCCACTTATATATATATATATATATATGTATGATGATATATTACTCAGCCACATAAAAGAATAAAATCTTACCATTTGTTACAGCATGAATCAACCTAGCGGGCATTATGTGCAGTAAAGTAAGTCAGTTAGAGAAAGACAAATACCCATGATTTCACTTACATGTTGAATCCAAAGAACAAAATAAACAAACAAAATTGAAATAGACCCATGGACACAGAGAGTGGACTGGTGATTGTCAGAGGGAAGAAAGGTTGGGGAACTAGATAAAAGAAGTGAAGACGTTAAGAAGTACAAATTGATAGTTAGAAAATAGTCATGGGGTTGTAAAGTACAGCATAAAGAATACAGTCAATAATACTGCAATACCTTTGTACGGTGCAGGTGGGTACTGGAAATATTAGGGGAACACTTTGTAAAGTATATGATTGTCTAGCCACTATGCATACACTTGAAACCAATACAAAATAATACTGAAAGTAAATTGTAATTGAAATTAAAAATTAATTAATTTAAAAAAATAATAAATGTATTTGAATGTGGTAGAGGAGGGAGGGAAATAAAACTAAGATAATGTCTAGATTTTAAAGTTATGGGATGTGAGTGCCATTTAATGAGAGAGGAAATGTAGAATAGAAAGAGACATACTATTTTGGAAAACATGGTAAGATTCGTCTTTTTATGTTGTGTGTGAGAGGTATTTATGACAGGTATATGTATGGTTGCCAAACGACAATATGTAATAGCAGTTAAATATATGGGTATGGGGCTCATAAGAAATAACTGGGATAGAAATATAGGTCTTGAAATTGGGGAGAAGGGATACATATACATAGTGTAGTGTTGCATGTAATGGAATACATTATTCATTAATAAAGAGGAATCAAGTACTAACATATGTTACAACATAAGATGAACCTCTAAAATATTATGCTAAGTGTTTGCCCTGCAAAGAGTAAGAGGAAAATTCAGTGTAGTGGTCCAGAAACCATAGAAAGAGTGTGTTTCAAGAAAAATGGAAAATAAATGGATAAACCAATTGGTATATACATACAATGAAATATTATTCAGCCATAACAACAAGTGACACTACAACGTGGATGAACCTCCAAAACATGTCAAGTGAAAGAAGACAGAGATAAAAGGCCACATATTATATGACTCCATTTGATATATGAAACATTCAGAATAAGTAAAGCCACAAAGACAAAATGCAAATTGGTAATTGTTAGGACCTGGAGGGGGGTGGGAATCAGGAGAAACTGTTAAACATGGAAGGGATTTTGCTTTGGAGTGACGGAAATCCTTTGGAGTCAGACAGGGGTGGTGATTTCTAACATTATGAATAAACTAAATATCACTGAACTCTTCATTTTAAAATAGTTAATTTTAGGTTATATGAATTTCACCTCAATAGTTTTTTGAAAAAAAGCAAGGCAAATGACAACAAGTAAAAGCTATTATGAGATCAGGAATGAAAAACACTAAAATGTTTCCATGTGTTTTAAAGAGAGCCGTTGGTGGTACAGTGGGAGGAAGCCAGATGGCAGTGGGCTGAAGAATGGGTAGGATGTTAAGTGGCCACATCAAGGATTAAATCTGTGAAGAAATCTGGCTGTGAAGGGGTGGATGAAGATACATTTTTACTTGGAGATGGATGTGCCATCCAGGGAAAACTAAGATGGGGCAACTTTAACATGTTTAACTATTCACTGGATTGATGTAGTAGAAGATGCAAGGCTGGAGTTCCAGGACTAGCTTTTCTGTCATAGGAGAGACTGTGAACGAAGGCACAGTTAATAAGCTGAATGATGGAGGATTGTAAGATTTCCCATCCAAGTCCCTGTATCTTTTAAACCAGGACATGAGGGAAAAAATCATCTGCTGAAAGTTAGGGAAGAGGATGAGGTAGATTTAAGGGAGTGGAGGAGCTTCAGAGAGTCTTTCTGGTGTTTACAAATGAATGTTAACTTGACAAAACAAGGTGCCTTTGGCCCACTGGCGTTGAAGAGCAGAGAGTTATTTTGGTGAGATCTAGTGAATTACCTGCTTTCTCTGGAAGCTCCCAGATTTGGGGATATAGGTATGGAGAATGTGGCTAATCAAAATAATCCCTTTGAGATATCTTCCACGTTTTGGTACAACAGCAGATAATGGGAGCCACTGAAGGACAATCACCCCTCTTTCTTATGATACAGTGTTTGCTTAACCTTTTATAACGCAGGACTGACAGGCACGTCCATGTTGTATTGTTACCAAACAGCAAGTGGGGTCCTGCCACCACTCTCTAGGCAAAATGCCAGAGGCAAAGGCTTGGAGATAAAGGAACGGAGTCTTTATTCAAAAGCTACACAATTTTGGAATAGCAGCTTTCCGCTTGCATTAGTTAAGAAAGCCTATCAATTAAGGCTAACATCTTTAACTCCGTACTCAAATTTATCAATTAAGGCTAATATCGTTAACTCCTGAGTTCCCCTATCATTCTTCTTGTTAGTTTTTAGTTATCTCGTTTCTATAGGACTTGTTTACAAACTAAAACAACATAAGATACAAAAGCTACACAATTTTGGAAGAATGCAGGCTTCTGCTTCAGACCCCATCCCCTTTAGGACACCCAAAGAAGAATAACCCTGCCACCTGCTGCCAGGCCAACCTGGTCCTAGGCTGCACCTGGACTTCCTTCTACTGTCTTTTGGGAAACACAGGCAGCTGCAGCACGATCATCCAAGTATCATCAAGGAATAAGAGATCCAGAGAGCTAGCCTCTGCCCTCCTTTTATTTTAAACCTTCTGGCCAATAATTCCATGCACTCTAGAGGCTTTCAGCTTCTCAGCCAATGCCATCTTAGACTGTTTACCATTGCCTTGGCAACCTCCTCCTACTCCTCTCCAGGGATCTGATCAGATCTCTCTATATCAACATTTCAGTTTACACTTTGATATGCATTTCTTCACTTGATATTTAATACAACAAAATGGCTTTATTATTAAAATTTCTGTTTGATGGTTGAGAAAATATAGACTCAGAGAGGTAGATTTGTGTTAAAGATTCCACATTGGCTTTCTGACTACTAAGGCTGAGCTTTGGAGCACTTGCATGAAGCTTTATATTTGATTAAGTAACCGAAGGTGGAATTCACCAGTGTAGAAACTGAAGAGACAAAGGCAGCTCCTCACCTCTGCAGAAGGCAGCTTAGATCGCTCACAAATGAGAGAATGGAGGTTTCTATGAAATCTGACAAATAACAAGGTTAGATGCAATACATAAAATATATATTACATCTTAAAAGAAATCAATCCTTGGTTTGCAGCTCAAAATAGCATCTTTTTTCCTGTTGCAGCAGAGGATGCTCTGGCATTATATCAAACAACAGTTAGTGAGCAAAAGTAACTGAATGCAATATATTTACCGACAATAGTGCCAGGGCTTTTTAAGGCAGAGTATTGATTTACTTCTTTGAAAACCAAAGTGACAGCAAAAAGGGGGGGGGGATCACATGATTCAGGGAAGATATCTGAAGATTTAAAAGTGGCAAACACAAACCCATTAATTTTAAAATGGGTCAAAAGACAAACCAGAAAATTGTACACCAGTGAATCAGTGAATTCAACATCTATTACAGGGAAAATACAAGATATTGTGTAAGGGAGAATGGAGAAGGAAAGGAGTCAGAATAGTTGGAATAAGAAGAGCTTTATGAATCTACAGCCAAGTGAGTAAGTACAGAGATTTTCCTCTTACCCACAGCCGTAAGTTATGTTTTTGGTGTTTTATAGTCAGCAAACATGTATAATTTATTTATTTGTGAATTTTGGGGTATTTGTAAAACTGCTCCAATAATTTACCTATCATTGGAGAGCCATGTAAATAAAACAAGATCTTGTTTAGTCATTTCTTTTCCTGAATATCTCAATGTGGCTCAGATAATGCACCCACGGAGATCTAGAAGGGGCAAGGCTATATTTGTCTTGCTCCTACTGTTTCCTAGAGACTCTGCCCTTAGGTATGAATTAATAGGATAGTAAGCCCTGAGCAGCTGGCAGCTTAGTGTAGCTACTGTCAGAAGAGGTTTGTTTTGATCAGTTCACAGCTTACTTGGCCAAATTCCTATTCACTGCACCATCAGGGAGAATGGGTGTAAGGGGAAAGGAGATTCCAGAATACCCGAGTCAGTCCTAGAGATGAAGAGGTGACAGATATTGAGGCTGGATCTAGGTCACATGTAGCTTAACCTTTATTCAGTCACTAAAAGTAGGTTACAATGGTTGTTGCTCCACTGCCATACTAATGCCACCACTCCAGGTAATGGATGATGAGGATATTCATGCAAAATGGTATGTTTTTTTTTTAAAAAACGTAGGGTGAAATAGAAAGAACTTCTCAGTTCATTTTCTAAACTGTAACTCTTTGTTTAACAAAGTACCCAAAATGCTAGAGTTGGTAGAATTCTATTCAATAATTTATTTCTCTTTGTCACATTTAAATTCACTATTTTTTTCTTATTGGTTCTTTGACATAATCTGTAATTAGAGTGTCACTACCTTAGAGCACTCAACAGCGGTAAGTTTTCAAAGTGTGCCAAGACCTCCTGCTTGTTAAAGTGTGCCCATGTGAGCCTCATTTAACATTTTCTAAATCAGAATCTCTAGAATTTTAGCACTGAAATCTGCTTAACAAGATCCTTGGGTGACTTTTAGAAACATTAAGTGCAGTATCCATAAAGGAAAGTGCATATTTGAGGGCTTCACAGGGTGCCAAATCTTCGCATTCTGAACACACCCATATAACCAGCACCTTGATAAAAAATATAGACTATGACCAGCACTTTTTGATGCTGACAAGAATGCCTCCTGAGGATAGCCAGAAACCTCTTGAGTAATGCTTCTTGTCACTGCCTCCACTAAAGAAAATCACTACCCTAATTTCTAAAAGTATATAAGCTTCACCTGTTTTTGTAATTGATATGAATTGAATCAAACAGGATGTATCCTTTTTGTAACTGGTTTCTTTACTTTGACATTAGGTTTGTAAAAGCTGATCCTTATTTTTGCCTGTGGTTTAGTGCATTTTTTTTCTCATTGTTAAATACAGTTATATTTTGAATACATCAGGACTTATGTATTCGTTCAACTTTTGATAGACAGTTGACTAGTTTCTATCTGTTTCAAGTACATTTGAATAGTGTCACTACGAACGTTCTAGTGCATGTTTTAGCAGTGCATTTGTTTGCATTTATGTTGAGAACATCAAAGTAAAAATCGCACCGGACAAAAGAAGGGAAGGAATACCTTATTCAAGGTTATTGCAATAGAGTAGAGACCAGAATGCAGTCTAAATTCAACTCCATTTGAAATAGCAGTCTGAAGAGTAGGGAAAGCTGTGGTGGGAGAGTCCATCTCTGTTTGCTAACCAGCCATACCCAATAAGCTGCTTTCAGAATAGGAGGTAATTTTACAACTTGCAGAGAGCCACCCACTGAAGTTAGGCTTCTATCCTCCAAAACAGATGGTGAGATAAAGGTGCTATAGTCCTTGTTGCTTACATTTCAAAGGAATAGTCTCCATGTCCTTATGAAAGGCAGTCTTGGGTTGTGAAAATGGCAAGAGGAGGCTTAAAAAAAAAATATATATATATATATTTTGAACCCCAAAACTGCGGTTCAAAGACATCTGCAAAAAGGACATGACACAATGCTCCATCAATCTCAACACATGGGAAGTTCAAGCAGACGACCGCCTAGCCTGGAGGCTCGCGGTCAGGCAAGGTACGTCACGTGCAGAGGCTGCGCGCAACGAGGAGGCGGTCCAGAAAAGATCGAGGCGGAAGCAGCGTCAACAGCAGCAACAACGGCCATCTGCCTTCACCTGTAACAAGTGTGGCAGGGATTGTCACTCCCGAGTCGGACTGCACAGCCATTCTCGGCGGTGCAGATAGACTCTCAGGAAGCTACGCCATCGTCTCTCGAGACGGACGGCTGCCGACGACGATATATATATATATATATATATTTACATCACAAAGATTCAGAGAAAGAATTTAAGTCACAGGTTTTCTAATGTAAATGCTCTAGGAGAGGAAGGTCAGGGTCAAAGAGTAAGGAAGGAGCCTGTTTAACACTGGGACAAATACTGAGAGAAATATTAAGGCCATCTTGGTCAGTAATATATCTAAGAATGAAACTGGTGGGTCATAGGTTATAAAAATATTTACCATTAGCGGATACTGCTGTATGTTTTCCAAAGCTGTACTAATTTATACTCTTTCCAACAGTGAGGAGAGTTCTGATCACCCCACATCTTCATGAAAATTTGACATTTTCTCTCTTTTTTATTTTAGCTGTACTGGTGGGTCTAATCTAAGTGATATTTCATTGTATTTACATATTCCTATTTATTATGTGGTTTCTTTTAGCAGCTATAGACTTTAAGATTTTATATAAGGCATTCTTATCATCTCCAGACATATTCTTATAGATTTCCTCCTTAAACAAATCATATGGTGATATTAATAAAATATCTAATAGATATGGAACCATCCTTGCATTTCTAAATTGTTTGTATTAAAATAATTTTACTTAGCTCTTGAATTGTATTTGATGACATATATTGAAGATTATATCACCAATATTCATGAATGAAATAATTCTGTGATGTATTTCTCAGGTTTAGGTATTGATGCCAAAATATATATATAAATATCACAAATTTGCATGTCATTTGTGAAAAGAAGATAGACTAATTATTTCTATATTGTTCCAATTTTTGTATTTATATTTCTGAAGTGAGCACAAGTCTACTAAGCTTTTAATCTGAAGAAATAAATTATTCACTTTGCTAATTTATGTTTCTGATTTTTTTTTAAATTATGTTTTTTAATGTACAGGGTGTGGCAACAGTAGGTTTATAGTTGTGAGTACATGAAAAACAGAGCTTATTCTTTTTTAAAATAATTTATTTGTTTGTTTTTAGAGAAAGGGGAAAGGAGAAAGAGAGGGAGAGAAACATCACTGTGAGGTTGCCTCTCACTCGCACCCCCAACTGGGGACCTGACAAGCAACCTAGTCATGTGCCCTGACTGGGAATTGAACCAGCGACACTTGGTTCGCAGGCCGACACTCAATCCACTGAGCCACAGCAGCCAGGGCTCCAGAGCTTATTCTTGTATTATTATTTGTTAATTGCATTATTTCCCATATGAACAACTGTAAACCTACTTTTGCCCGCCCTGTAGTTTACTTTCCTTCTTTTATATCTTTATCCCATCAGTGGTCATTAACTTCTGTGTATGTAGTGCCTTGAAGACTTTCTGACTTATGGTGGATACCTGACATACATTTATTACATGAATGGAGAGTTAAGGGAATACATTTTTAAAATTACATTTAATACATTAATTTTAAGAGGGATTCTTTTTTTGAGGTTTGTACATTTTTCTGGTGAGTTTGGCAGAAGTACTGTGGAAGTGAAGTATAAATTCTGATGGAAAAATACTAGCTTCTCTTGGGAATCTGGGATTCTCAATATACTCTCTCAGTGTTATGTTAACTTCCTAGAATGTGTCTCTATTATAATGTAGGAGTATACAAGGTCTGTCCAGAAAGTATCCAGCCATGCACTGTGAAAAATGAGACATATATTGAAGAAGATGCAAGAACCATTGTACATAAGACAATGACACCTCAGTTCCCTTAGTGGGCACCTTGGACCCTTACACAGTTTTCCCAGTGTTTCTTTCCCTTTCAAAACACTCTGCAAAATTCTTTGTTGGATTCACCATCAACTACCCCATCATATTTTTATGAATCTTATCGATGGTCTGAAATCTCTTCCCTTTCAAAGGTGATTTTAGTTTTGGGAAAAGCAGAAGTTGCCGGTAGCCAAATCTGGGCTGTAGGGGGGCTGAGTCACCTGGGTGATTTGATGTTTCACCAAAAAACTCTCTATGTGGTGAGATGCATGAATAAGAATGTTGTCGTGATGAAGATGCCAGTCACCAGTTGCCCATACATCGCTGCAGAGTTTTTATCATATTGAATTTCTCAACTGATGAAGAATATTGATGTAGTACTCCTGATTAATTGTTTGGCCTGGAGGGGTGTACTTATGATGGACAATACCTTCCTAATCAAAAAACACAGTTAACATGGTCTTGATCTTGTTGTGACTTTGCTGCACCTTCTTTGGGTGTGGAGAACCAGGTGACTTTCATTGGGATGACTGGGCCTTCATTTCTGGATCATAGCCATAGACCCACCATTCATCTCTCGTTATGACCTTCTTGAAGAAATCTGGTTCATTGGTAACAGTTTGAATCAAATCATTAGCAACTGCAGTATTATGCTCCTTCTGTTCTGGTTGCAAAAACCACAGACTCTCTTTTGCAACAACACATCTCACACCAAGATCCTCCATCAAATCTTGGACACAGTAGTTTTGGGAATCCCCAGGTCAGCTTCTCGTTTTCACACTATTAGTTGCTGATTTTTGTTCATTGCAGCCTGTACATGTTCAACATTCTCAGGTGTTCTGCTTGTTGCAGGCCTTCCAGAACATGGATCACTTTCAATAATATCTCAGCCATCTTTGAAGTATTCATACCACACTTTTATTTGTGTTGCAATTATTGCATCTTCCCCAAAAGCCTTCTGAATCATCTGAATACATGGAGGAATGTTCAAGCTTAACTCAAAATTTGATGTAGATTCTTTACTCTACTCACTCAGTTATTTTCAATGTGATGGCCACACAGTACACATGCTCACTCAATATCATCTACTGCCCTCACTGACTAGTACAGTGACGTCATCATTGTTTAGGCATGCGCTTTCCAGTCTACTCTCCTTGGCTACCAGCTTACATCAATGAGGCGTGGCACAAACTGTTCTAATTATTTTAACAATGGTTGGGCTTTTTCTGGACAGACCTCATATATTTAGACTCCATACTTGAGCATATAATAAACTTAGACAGTCTATTTCTTATGGTAGTCTTTCTTTTCTTTTATTGTAAATATATAACAAGTTTATTTTCTTTCTTACTTTTCCAAGACTGTAGAGAATTTTTTTTTATTCCTCTAGTCAATGAAAGAGAAGCTTACTGAGGCCCCAGGGTCACAAGGTTCAGGCAGAAGGCTACACTGCAGGCTGAAGAGGTGGTAGAGGGGCCTTATTTAACCTTCCTGGTGGGTATGTTGGTGTAACTGTACTTCTGGTTGAGCTAGTGGGAGAGGCTCTATGATGCCACCATGCAGACAATGCACCAAGTGCAGGGTAGACTCTTCCTGAATATTGTAGTCTGAGTGTGTGGCCATCCTCCAGTTGTTGTCCTCAAAAATCAGGCTTAGCTGTTCAGGTGCAGTGCCCTCCTTGTCTTGGAATTCAGCTTTAACATTCTCAGTGGTGTCACTGGGCTTGACCTTGAGAGTGCTGATCCTGCCAGTCAGGATGTTCGCAAGGATCTGCAACTTTACTGGAGAGGCTACTCCCCACCTCCTTAAAGAGAAAATGCACATTTTTGTCTGTTTCATTTTAATGTCTAAGGCAGTATTCAAGGATCTGAGCTTTACCCAGGTGACTCTATTTAAGTTTTCCTCTTTCTAGAGACAGTAGGACACATCTTTCTATACAACAGTCAAGAATTAATGAAATACCCATAAGCAACAACTGAATCACTTTGAAGTTACTGGCCTTGGTTTCGAGATTTTTCTTTGTTTCTGGTATTTGAGGAGTCCCATTCTTTTATTTATATGCTTGAATCATATTTACCAACTTTCTGTATTATGTTTTTCAGCATTTCTCTAGCAATGGAATAAGCTATCTCTTTATCAGCTTGGTCTTTCATATTTCTGGTAATTTATCTTCAGGGGATTCCCATGTTCACTTAAAATTTACAACCATTGATGGAGTAATTTAACAGTTTAATAAAGTCAATCTTGTTTTATTTGTAACATAATGATGGATTATATGGCATTTCTTTGAATGTTTATATGTTCCTTAATGGGAGAATTTTTATAATAATTGTGTCCCACATCAACAGAGTAGGATTACAAACAAAAGACTTAAATCATTAAAATGAATGAAATGTAGCCAGGAAGGTGTGAGAAAACCCAGTGAGGAGTATTTTCTCAGAAGCCAAAGAAAGCTATAACCTAACAAGAGGTAGAGGTAAACAGAGTCAAATGCCCAAGGCTCAGGTTTCATAAATACAGAATATTGTTTACTTCATTTGGAATATGAAGATCAGTGAGCACTGTTGAATTTAGCTATAGCTGTAGCTGTGGGAGCAAAGTCAGACTGATTTGAGTTAGAAAGTGAAAGGGGAGTGAATGAGCAGAAGCAATGAGAAAGAGTTACACTCTAGAAATACTTGGCAGTGGAGGGAAGAAAAAAGTCAGGTAGCTAGAATCAGTCACTGAGATGAAGGGAGACTTACTGAATTTTATTATGGGAGATATAAGATGTTTATAATTTTGAGAGTGAAGAGGCAAATGAAGGGCATATTGTTGATTAAGGACAGAGATGGAACCATTTATGAAATGAGTTGCCTAAAGAGGCAGTGGAAATGGGAATAACCTTTAAATTGCACAAGAATGAAAGTTTGTAAAGGCCCCAATTTAGATGACTATATAACTATGACAGAACCCGTTATTTGTTCATAGAAATATTCTCCTTCTATTGACTTATTATACAAACCTTGATTTCATTAATGTCAATGAGTTCACACTAGGGGGTCAGTCTAGCTATCATTGACTAAGGTTCTTTATAGGAATATCTCCTTTTCCAAATACTTATTTTCCTACGTTTTCTTGCAGCTCTGGTCAGGAAAGTAGAAAGTTAGATCTTATAGGGCGTGTCTACATAAGATTTTCCTTAACTGATGAAAAGAAGAAAATTGACTAGAAGATCCTTTTGGCTACCACCCCAATTCCTGACATTAAGTGTGACTTATCACCCTTGGAAATTTTGACCTCTTTAAAAACTATCTCAAAGAAAAAAAAAATCCCAGGTTTCACCTTCATATTTCCATTTTGATCAAGTATCGTAATAAAATTGCAGCAAAATGAATAATTAGTAAGTTATTATTAAGGAAGATACTATAATTATTTTGCTTCATGTATAATAATTTCCCATTATGTACATGGATGAGATTCAATAAATATTAATTAAATAAAGCAATTGATTATAGCAGTCAGTTCATTTTATGAAAAACAGATTCTAAAGTGCTTTATTTAATTCCTCAAAATGAATTAATTCTTGCTGCTCAACTACTTTTAGATATCACTTTCATCCATTTTGTGAAAATTATTTCATCCTTCCATATATATAGTTATGAATATATATGCTCCACCACTTCTATTAGTATGATCCATGAAACTAAGTTCCAGTAAACTGGATATAAACAGAGTAATGTACACAGCTTCTAGGTCATATTTTTAAATAGGAAATTGCATGCTCTTCATTTCCTCTCATTCTCCTTTCTTAGAAGTCTGGAACATGGATGGAGTAATGGCAAGTTAGCTTTGACCCTATGAAGACTAAAAAAGGACCCTAAGGGATCTGAATCCTGGTTGACTTTGTGGAGCATTATAGTCTATCTGCTCTGTTTCTTTCACCTTTTGCTTCCAATGGCAACCATTATAAAAGCCTTTTCTACATTCAGATGTCACCTAATGAAGGATGACGGAGAAAAGCTGAGGATTTCCCCCAAGGAAACTGTATTAATCTGGAAGTGACTAGGTTATATTGAAGCTGAAATGCTGGTGTTATTTATCCACTTCTTAGCAGGAAGATAAGTCTCTAATGGAATTAAATTCAGTATAGTGAAAAAAATTTCTGCACATCAGAGTTGTGACTGTAGACTTTAAACTGGATTACCATACAACAGATAATTTATGAAATTATAAGACTGTTTCAGCACTGCGTTTTAAACTTGGGTACAGAGGGGAAGGAGACAAGAACTCTGCTCCATGGGGAGTGCTAGTGAGAGAGAAAACACTATAAATGGGTAATTGACATTCATTTTAGTAAGTGTTCATCATAAAAATGTGAGTAAAGGGTTTAGCAGGCACACACAATAGGGAGAAATCAATTGAATCTAGGAGAATTAGAAACATCTTTTAAATCTGATTCTTTCAAATACTTCTGATAACATTGTCAAATGTTAGAAAAAAGGTGCTTAAATCCTAGGTATCAGCCTCTTAATAGAGAAGTAGTCAGTAAAAGAAAGTTCAAGGAGCCTGGCAACTTGAAGATGATCTTGGAGCTACTTGGAAAAAATTCTTTCAATTATGACTTTGACATCCATATTTGTCTTAAGTTTTTTAATAGCAAACAATCATATTTTAATATAATATATATTATATCAAATTTAAACTTTCTTTAAAATGAGACAACACATTTCTCCAAACAAGTTGCTTTAATACCTTTTTTTTTTTTGGTGTCTATTGGTAGCTATGTTAAAATAGAGATTCTTCTGAAAAATGATCCTGACAGAGACCAGATTCAGAGATGTGAAACAGCATAGGCAGAAAAATTCTCTCCAGCCAATCCGTACTTGGAACTCTGACTAAGGTTTTCCTGGGCACACCAGAAGATACATTGCTTCAATGTCACATGCCAAACTGGAACCAGTAACAGCCATTTACACATTGCAGTCTCTTAGCTATCGTATAAAGTTTATAAAGGATTGAGGGGTGATTATATCCACTTAATTTTTCCCATTTATGTTTAATAGGAGATGGATAAAGGAGAAAAGGGAATCTGAATGTTGCATAAATGTAACGATAAGGGAAATAACAGGCATAGATTTTGACAATCCACTTGGAAGAAAATCCAAACTAATCTTGTTCTGTTTTTTCTAAGCCATCTGAGAGCCTTTCTACGTTTACCAATACAGACTAAATGACGCTGTCATTGAGTTTATTGGAAGATAGCAGCACATATGTAGGTGACAGCACAGACAAATATTTATGAGAAACTGGTTTCTATTTTAAAAAAGGGAAAGTTTGTTGTTATTTTGAGGTATATTAGTTAGTGTTTAAAATTGGAAACTTTAAAGAATATGTCACTTATTCAAACATGCCACTTTTTCTCAAAAAGAGAAAAACAAGTTTCTCATGATAGGCAGTTTTAAATGTTGGTTTTGGCTGGTGCAGCCTTTTGTCTCCCCAGCTGTATGAATCACCTCTACAATATGTCCTTTTGTTTGCATATTGGGCTTCAGGGCCTCTATGGGGGTGGGGGAATATGTGGAGAAAAACCTGTTACTTTGTTAACCTACCACCAGATTGTTTCAAGTCTGTGTGCATATTTTATTTTGGAGTTGTTGTCTTAATTCTTGGCTTTCTTTTCTTTCTTTCTTGCATATTTTTTGCCCATCCTAAAAGAATAAACCTAGTTTAGAACCAAAAATAAAATGTTATTAATAAATCAAATTCCTTAAATCCCTTCTGTTTATTCTTAAAATTGCTTCTGTAAGATAAAAAATATACTGGCCTTTTATGTTCCATGTGCAAACATATCTAGTCTTCTCTTTATAAAAATGTAGTTTCCATAATTCACATCCATTTCTCAGTATGTGTTATAAGTTTCCATTTTGTGGGCATACAATCTGTGTTTCTATTTACATATAGAAAGTTTATGTTAATTATGCTTTATAAATATATATTTTGTATACACATTCATTAAGATAAATGTGTTCTAGTTATTTTCATGAACATTCTTTTGTTAAATACTTTTGGGTTTAGCACCACTTCAGCATTTCAGATGTGGAAATGAGACTCAGGGGCAGTGAAGAAAATGTATCCTTGCAGAGAGCTCTGTATGTAGCCCCACTGCTCATGAACATAAAGACAATCTGATACATAGAGACCAGACTGGTGAGAATTGGGGCTGTATTTGAATCCAGGAGCATACAAGAGCCAAACACATGTTCTTTAGTTTACACGAGATCCCAACACATCTCTAGTCTGAAATGGTCTCTTCAGCTCATCCCAAATATAAAAGAAATGCTTTAAAACAGTATTTTATAGGAACAGGCTCAAAATAGAAACTATGTTTTCTTAACATTATTATTATTATTTTTTGCCACATTAGAATCAAGCTTTTAAACTTTTTGTTATAGATTTTATCTTTAAATGTCATGTATTTTTTACTATAGATAATCTGGAAAATATCTAAGTATACAAATAGCCCTGACATTAAGATACAACCGTTCTGAACTTCTTGCCTTCTGTACTTGCAGTATTATTGCAATGTACGTGGGTCTCTGTATGCTGTGTCTCTTGGAAAATGTGTTCAGAAACATAGACAGTTAGTGTCTTACTATGTGAAAAAATTTTCATAGCATTGTTATTATAAAATAGGTTTCCTTTGTAGCACAGTATTTCATTGTAGGGTTATACCTAATATTTTAGCCATTCCTTAATTGTTTAGAATTTTATAAGTCTTATTTTTCTACTTATGAAAATGTGTCTGGAGGCCATTACTCATGCTAACATAGTCATGAAAGTGGTTACATACAATCACAATTGTTGGGTATTAGAATCATAAAGTGTTTCACAAATTAGCGAAAATAATATTTTATTTTGTTTTAACTTGTATATGGTTGCTTACTATTACAAATCATTTTTAAAAAAACTTGACTCTCTCTTTTTTATTTACTTGTTTACATTTGTTCCTTCTTTCAAAATGTGCATATGTAGAGCCAATTTGTAGACCAGGTTCTATACAGTGGGGAGCATACATTGTGTCATCCCACATAAAGCTTACAACCTCATAAGCCTCATAAACATTAAATATTAAATATTAAAAAATATTTTATTTTTATTGAAAAATTTTATAACTTGTCTGAAACAGGTAAGTAAAATACTGAGATAGAAAAAGAAATAATTACTTGTTAAAAACAGTATTTATAGCTAAATAATGTGCATGAACAAAATTTAAAATATACAACTGTCTATGCTGTTTAAAGTATCTCTCTTAACTTGCTCACAAATTTTATCATCAAAGGAAATCAATATTCAATTATTTCATCTAAAGATTTTAACAGATATTCTGTGTGTGTAAGACTTTTAAAAACACATGAACTAATTCACTCACCTTTCCTCATTTTGTAAATTTTATTTGAAGAATACTCTCATTATTATATATTGACCTGCATCATTCTTTTTAATAGCTACATATATTCTACATATATTTCACTATATAGTGTCAACTTAATTTATATAACAAATATTCTATTAACTTATTTTCTTTGATTTGATGAAAAATGTTTGCTTTGAATTCTGAAGTCATATTTGAGTTAGTTTCTGTTCTTATGTTATTCTTCTTTTCTTTTACTGATTTTTTTTATTTGGCTTATTTTTTTTTTAATTTACACAGTTTGTATTTTGTTTCAGTAAATGCATATTAACTATAGCTAATTACATATGTATAACATTCTATTTAAAAAATAATATTCATTATCTTACTAGTAAAGATTAATAAAAATAAATGTTTATTTTAATTTGAACTCAGTTTTTCCTGATTACAATTTTTTCTGTTTGAAATTTTTTAAAAAATTATTTATTTTTAGAGGGAGGGAAGGGAGGCAGAAAGAGAAAAAGAGAAACATCAACATTGGGTTGCCTCTCACATGTCCCCAGCTGGGGACCTAACCCACAACCTAGTCATGTGCCCTGACTGGGAATCGAACCAGTGACCCTTTGGTTCATAGACAAGCATTCAATTCACTGAGCCATACAACTGGGGCTGAGGTTAAACTTTTATATAATGGAATACATTTACACTTTTATTATTTAGTTATTACTTATAAGTGATATATTTTTACCTGGAAGTTGTAAATTCTTAGAGAATAGGTTTTTTTTTGTCTCATGTATCTGTGTTATCCCAAACTGTCAAACACCTAGTTTTTCCCATAGGAGATGCATGGCAGAACCTTATTTAATGATGCATGAGTGAATGAATAAATGAACAGAAATAGTCCCCCAATAAATTGCCAAGCTAATCTATAGATAGCAATACAATTTAAGATATTATAAAAAGAAAGCTAATGATCAAATTTACATAAATTCTTTGGTCACACTATGTATTTCTATTTCTATGATATGTAGACAGGAAACATTATACATTTACTATAAAGTCATACACTGAGTGAACAATTAAACAGCAAGTCACAACCATCACTCATCTACATTTTTACCCAGTCATTTTCTTAAAAAGAAATTATTTATTTATTTATTTGTTTATTTATTTATTTATTTATTTTTAGAGAAAGGAGAAAGAGAGGGAGAGAAACATCACTGTGTGGTTGCCTCTCACTTGCGCCCCCAACTGGGGACCTGACGTGCAACCTAGTCATGTGCCCTGACTGGGAATTGAACCAGTGACACTTGGCTCACAGGCTGCGCTCAATCCACTGAGCCACAGCAGCCAGGGCTGCAGCCATTTTCTTGGTGCCTGTTATAGTAAGACAGAATTTTACCACTTGGTTGCTCTCAGAATTCTCAATAAAAATCTTCAGTAGCAGTAGTTTCTGATTTCTAAAGGTACTTTTTTTTTAAAGTCAATTCAATATAAAGCTGCACAAAGACAGGAAAATTGCTGATTCCTTTTGACATCCTCTGTAGGCATTTTGCACTGAACAAAATTTATTTCCCTTCATTTAGTCCACCCATTTAAACTTGCATCAGCTTTGGATGATTTACAATTTCCTAGTGTTTGCCCTGAAGACTAGATTTAGTTAAGAGTATATAATATAGGTTCTTTAACTAAAGTTTCAGTGCATTATCTAGCTTGTTCTCAAGACCTTCTCACCATAAAACTCAATGTAGCATTTCTGTTTAAAAAGAAGGTCCCAAAAACTCTAATTTGAAAATTAATAAACAAATATCATTAGTCCTTCAGAGATAATTGGTGATACCCTGGCATGCCTGCAAGACTAGAGTTGATACTGGCTCACTCAGGATATTCCCATTCTATTTTGTCCCTCATGGAGGAAGGGCTAGATTCAGGCAGTGCTTTTCAGCAGGGATGCCATAGGTATTTTTGTTGAGACAATTCATAACTTTACTGGAGAATTTTTAATGTCCCCACTCCCACCCTTTCAAATGCCCTTAATGGGCTGAATTTCCTGAGGTTGGAAATCACTTGGCTACTTTGATTAGGGGATACTTTTGACAATGAAATGGAAATTGATGGTGTAGATATATTTTAACTGAACTACATTTTAAAAAGTTGGTGATAGATTATGGTTGTGCTTCAAATTCTCTGTTCAATTTTTGTGCTGTTCAAATGCCTTCAGGGTAAAAGACTTTAAAATCATAAAAAATTTTTAACATATTAAAGTTATTGCTAATATAACTTTATTTCTTTCTCACAATGTCAGTATACAGTAGGGGCTTGCAAACCTGAGTCTAGGTACTGCTACCATTGGAGACATATTCATTTAATTGATAGAAATAAATACTTGAATAATACCGAAATCCAGAGAGTATGCCAGGAGAAATTCACATAACATTTTAGAGCATTTGAATGACTTTTAGAAAATGTTTGGGAACATTCAAGGCCCCAGGATGTCCAATATCAAATAAAATATATATGCATTTTAAAAATTATGGCAGCTTCTTTTCTTTTATAAGCCTATTTTGGCTTACAAAATAATTTTATTTATTCAATATACCTGTTTGAGTACTAGCATGTTATGAGCTTCCTTTTCACTGAAGTTTTGTGTTTTATTTCTCCCTCAGCAAAAATGAGTCACTCTGTTTTCCTTGTCTTGTACCTCCTTTTATCTGTGTCTGTAGACTATGAGTGCCTAGGCTGACTTTATTCTCTCTCCTATGGAGACATCACAGTCAATAACTTTAATGAGAACATTTGATGCATAAATATTACAAAACTGGGATCTAAGTGATGAGATGGTGGGAAGAGAAATAAATGTGTAATTGAGGCAAGTGGAATATTAATGGCACTGCAGGAGCCGCTGTCTAGTTAGGGAAGACAGCAGTTTATACTCAAAGTTTAGTTTTTCTGATCAAAATGGAAGTTTTTCGAGGACAGAAACAATTTCCTGCAGCACTGAAAGCAAGGAACATTGCTGTTTGATACATACTTTTTTCTTTATGTGTGTATTTTATATTAAGCATGAGAGTAGCCTGAAGTAAGAATTAAAAGGTGAAGAACCATCAAAAATTCAAAATAATTACAAAGTAAAAACCAGGACAAGCATTTTACATGTATCTTGACTGACTTTTTAAACAATATGTAGACCAAAAAAGCAAATAGAACCTCCAACTGTGCTGGAACAGATTTGATCCACGTTTCTTCTTTAGTGAGTACACAATATATAAACTTACGTGGGTAGACTTTCTTGGAAGTCGTCCCTTTTCTACTGCATTATGTGTAATGCTTTTTGCACCTGTTTTTTGCTGTGATTTTACCAACAAGGGGTCTAAGAAAGCACGGCTTTATAGTTGGCCTACAGCCAAACCAATAAACAAAAATGTCATTAATCACTGTCACTTGTCAATTCTCCATTTAAGGAATTGTCTCTTTTCATTGTGGTTGCTAAAAACACGCAGGAGATTGATAAATTTTGTTTTGGAGAATTAGCTAAGTTTTTGAAAGTGAAAGAGTTGTTTTTCTAAAGGAAAAGTGTGGTATTTAAAAGTAGATTACAGTTGAAACTGAGTATATCTGTGATAGCAAAACCACGCATGTGTATGTGGCTGGTCATCCAAGAGATTGTGCTGAAAAGAATCTGCAATTAGACAGAGTGAGATTTCTGCCTGCCTTTTCTTCTAGGTGCTGGTTGAAAGATCAGATATGCTGTAGGACAGCATTGTAGGTATGCTCCCCTGCCCCACCCCCTACATTAAAAAATATAAAGGGGTCACAGCCAAGAGCAGAATAATAATATCTTCACAATTGTTACTACAGAGCTTAGATCAACAGTCCCTACCCTACTGCAAACAGAATAGCCACATTATTATGTATGCAAGTATATGAATCCATTTACAAAACAAATACATAGACCAAAGAAGAAATATTTTCTACACATTATTATCTTAGTAATCTGACAGAACTAGAGGACTTCAAAAGATAGTAATGAGAAATATTCAAGTACTAGCCCATATTTCATTGTATAGATTTAAATAACTTCATAATGCTTTAGAGCTGTGGTCCAGTGGTGCTGGAAATGAAGTAAAAACTGATGAAGGAAATAGGTACACTGTCTGCAAGGAGTACGATGAAGTGACTGAGTGTGGGCTCTAAAATCAAACCTACCCGAGTTTGAATCCTGGTTTTACAATCTAAGGGCTTAGTCATTTTGGGTCAGTTATTAATCTGCGTTTGAATTATTAAGTAATACTTTGCACCACACACAAACATAAACGCACACATCCACAAATAAACTCATAAAGCACAATGACCAATAATAAGTGTTCAATAATGGTACATGAATACTGCATGCATGTGAATGCGCTCATGCACATGCATTTCTTTAAATTTAAGAACCATAGGATTGGGTCTTAAGATTTCATTCTTCCATATTTTTTGGTGTCTATAGAATTAGTTTTTTGCAACTGTAAAATGAAGATAATAACAGCACATTTAGAAATTTGCAGAGATTAAGTGAAATAAATAATTTAATGTCAGGACCTAGCGTAATACTTTACACACAGATTCTGTTCAATCAGTGATCATTGGATTTAAATTTGACATGGGCTATGAAGGCATTTTTACCATGTATACTACAAGTTGCTAGGCACTTCAGAACACAAAAAGGCATGTGGACGATAACTTGATTATGAATTACTTTGTACTGGTGACACCTGATAAGATTTCAGTGCTTGAATATTATTGTAAAACACCCGGTATATCACATTTGATATTCTAGTCGAATCTGGAACCTGAAAACACTGGTGAGTGCGTGACAATGGAGAAACTAAGAGCTCCTTAAATTTGTCAAATATGATCAAAATGCTTGACATATTTTAGTCCAGAGGGCTAACTTTTCCGAGATGGTCCAGTTTTTGCACTTCTCAGGGTACTGGAAACCACGTTCATCATGGATCCGAGACTTTTTCTAAGATATGTGATGAGTAACAATCATGGCCAGCATTTGATAGCCAGATGAACTAATTAAATGCAGTAGGAGAGAAGACCTATGGGGCTTTATTAGGAGTGGCTCAGTAAGACAAGATATTTCATTTTTTAATAAGCACTCATTGATATAATCATAACATTTCATATTTTAATCAGAGGTCATATCAAAAACCCTTGGAAAAAATAGGGCAGTGTTAAAAATATGTATGTTTTTACTTTGTCTTTTGATTATAAAGCCTTTTTTTAATTTAAAAAGATGTATCTTCTCCCATGTAATCTTGGTCATTATACCACTCTGAACAGCTCTTGGCCCCATTTCTACACCATAAGTATTTTTGTTTGTTTTTTTAAACTCATTAGCTAAGCTGTGCTGCTACAGGAGGTGGGGAGAATAAATACATTCGTGGAGTACCAAGATTTTTTTTATATTAAATTCATTTTTAATGAAGTGTGTACACATGACAATTTATGCCCAGGAAACGGCAATTAACTATATTTTCATGGCATTTATCTTAAAGTGAAATGTTTCCTTTGAGCTCATTTCAATCTCTTTCCAGTACTTTTATTTTGGTACCAGGATATTGATGTCCATTAACTAGTAGGGTAAATCGCCAGTATAAATATGTTTAGAAATAATCCCAAAGGCAGCACCCTGATTTTTTTCAGATGTGAAGACGACAATCAGTTCTTTGGAGAAGCCAGCTATTAACTACCTGCTGAGTTTATTTGCACATGTCCTTCTCTGTTATATTCAGACATCTAGAAATTAATTTGTTGCTAGATTACTTTTTTGTATATATGGTTATATTGAATAATATAAGAGTTTGACAAAAAACCAGGGCAATTCTAAAGCATTATTTTAGGTCATTTGGTCTCTAATCTTTCCAGGGCTCTTTTGCATGTAAAGTGTCTTTTTATTAAGTTATGGAAATTGCAACCCATCTCCTAGTTTCTAAAAACAATTATTATCTGTGTGTGTGCTAGAGGTGTTTATGCACTCTCCCTTTTCCATTATGATGCCTTTTTTCTTATTATATTGAACGTTCTGCTCTGACTGAAAATATCTGTTTTTTAAATCTTGCTTTTATTTCTGTATTCTTTCATTTTCTGAGGTGTTTATTTGTGCTGCCTCAGTTAAAAGATTTTTCCTGCTTACCTGTTTAAAAATGGTTCTTTCAGTAAAGATAATATACAGTACATTAACATATTTATTTTGACTCTCATAAATATCTTTATTTTTCAATTTTTCAAATATATACCATTTTACAATTTTATATTATGAAACACTTTTTAGGAAATACTGAATATTGGTAATTGAACTGAATTGCAATTGGAATTCTTCCCATCTTCCCATAACCATGATATGCACAAAAGATTATTTTATTTGGCTAGACTAACAGGTAAGAACTTTTGTGTTAGAGATGTAAGACTATAAACTGTAGAGGGGCTTTTTTCCCTTTTTGGTGTGATAAGAGTCTCTGATAAAATTAAGACAGTAATATGACTGTAATATCTTTCCTTTGATTTTGTTATTTCTTCCTATTACCCTGAAGTAGGCATTCACCACTTTGCTGCTTAACTATTGAACGAGATTCCTCAATAATAACTCTCCTTTTTATCTTTTTAAAATTCAGTCCATTTATATACTGCTATTATGTTAATTGTCTTAAAACAGTCTTTTGAACAAGCTTTTCCTCTGGTGGAGTCTTCATTGACACTTCAATGCTTAGGAAAAAATATTCAAAATACTTAGCCTGGCATTCAAAAGCCCACAGAATGTACCTCCAACTTCTCCTCCCTCCCTAATTGGTATACATACCCACCTGTGGGATTTAGCAGAGTGATAAAAACACTGGTTCTAGAGACTATTTTACTTCAAAGTCTGCATAAATATGGGCAAGTTATTTTTCTCTCTAAGCTTCATTCTCCTCACAGCTATAATGGAGATAATGAGTATTTATCTCATAGGATTGTTAAGTATTAAATGTGTTAATACATGTGAAGTTGTTAGAACAGAACAGGCACAGTGCTTAGTGTAGGTTATTTTTAATCTTTTTTTTTTATTATTTACTTGGTTCAAAATTTCTTCCCTACATCATATGTCTCTTATTCCCAAATCATCCTACGCCTGATCCTAACTAAGCAAAAACATTTTTGTTGCATAAGGTAGTGATTTCTTCCTCCTGTGAACTTGGAATAATTATAAATTTCTGCTACTTATTTGAATTTTAATATAATGCTCCCTTTAATTGCTAGTACAATATTAAAATATATATGGTTTTGTTTCCCCAAGCCACCATCATTATCATCATACTTACTAGAGTGTCTAGAATGAAGTATATGCTCAACAAATAACTAAGAAAACCTGCAATAGAGTTATTAGGTAATAAAATGTACCTTAACTTTATTACTTTCCCTTGTATGGAGATTATTGTTTTATTGGGTTGGCCAAAATATTTGTTTAGTTTTTTTTTCTTCCAATGGTTCTGATAGTGCTTAGTTGCATTTAACTTCTTTTGAAGCAATTTTGTTAGATCGAATTACGACAGCTGTCATATCAATGTACATTAAAAATCTGGTGAATTTTTGTGCAGCCATTTTAATATTAAAGATGGAAGAAAATACACAACATTTTCAGCATGGTATTTCAAGAAAGGTAAAAATGAAATTAAAAAAAAAGATCTGGGCAGTGTATAGAAGGTGTTGTGACTGATCAAATGCGTCAAAAGTGGTTTGCCAAGTTTCTTGGTGTTATTGACATTTTGACTAAATACCTCTTTGCTCTGAGGCTCTCTTATACATTGGAAGATGCTTAGCAGTACCCCTGGCCTCTGCCCACTAGAAGCCAATAGCGGGAGATAGGCAACATACTCAAAATATCCAAATCAATCACGTTATTGGTGAAAATAAAAAAAAGCATATTTTCTATTTTATAGAAAAAACTAAAAAATCATTTTGGCCAACCCAATAAAATGAGACCAATATACAAAACATGATTGAAATTTTGTTTAAAAAGTATGTGTGTACATCTGTATACCTTTACATAGAAGTCATAAAAGATAGACACCAAATAGAAAATAATAATTTTTTCTTAGTGGGGTTTAGTGTAAATACTAATGGGCTGAATAAACAAGCACACCATTCTATTTTATATAATTCAGAAAAAAAAGATGAAATTGTAATTAAATATTACTTTTATATTCTACAAAATTTTAAAATAGAAAAGCATAGAGTAAATGTATGTCTGAAAAGATTAGTTCTCTGGAATAAGGATAAAAACACTATTAAAAATAACCCTTAGGACCTCTAGTTTTGGTTCTAATATGTAAATAGTATGAAAGTCATAATTTTAAATTTCACAGGAAGAAAAATATTGAACAAGCTGAAAATTAGTGACTTTTAAAAATCTCTCAGAGAACTGAGGTCAAGAACAAACTATAACCTGAAAACCTAAAGACAGGTGAAAACAGAGAATTATAGCCAATATCTGCTTATATGGAAGAGATGCATCAGGGCCAGAAACTGTTAGGAATACTAAAGTGTTCGTGTAACCAAATGCACTATGTCATCACCAGCTTGCAGCAAAAAGTTACAAAGAATCCTAGAAACACAATCTGAATAGACAATGCAAACACCAAGACCAGATTCAGATATGACATACTTTGGCATTATCAAATATAAAATTTAAAATAACTATGACTGATATGTTATGGCATTAATGTAAAATGTAGACAATATGTAAGAGCAGGTGGATGATGGAAGCAGAAAGATAAAAACTATAACAATAGAAAATGCTAAAAAATATATGACCAAATGGAGATTGCTTTTGATAGACTCTTTAGTAGGTTGGGCACACCCAAAGAAAGACGAAGTGAGCTTGAAGATATGTCATTAGAAGTTCCTGAATGAGTGAAAAGAGAACACATAACATATAAAATGAAACAGAATGGTCTTGAACAGTGTTTGCAAAAGATGTACATGGAGTAGAAGTTCTAGAATGAGAATGAGAAAAAGGGGCAGAAGAAATACTTGTAGTAGTTGCTGAGAATTTTCCAAAATGAGTGACATACACAAAAATACAGATCCTGAAAACTAAAAATATACACCTAGAAACATCATGTTCATATGACAAAAATCCAAAACCAAAGAGAAAATGTTGCAAATACCCAGAGGGAAAATATACCTTACTTATGAAGGAATAAGTATAAGAATTACAGTATACTATTTTTTTTTTCAGAAAAAAAGAATAAAATATATAAACTATTCAAAGAATATATGTTATCTTAGAATTCTGTGCCCATTGAAGTCATTTTTCAAGAATGAAGATGACACCCTCACTGGGGTGACTACTACCAAAATAACACAGAAACAAAAACAAGGGGGAAAATCTCAGAAAAAAAGTGCACACAGGGATGTGGAGAAATTGAACACTTGCACACTGCTGGTGGGATTGTAAAATCATATAACCACTATGGATAACAGTATGGAGTTTTCTCAAAAAGTAAAAATAGAACTACCATCTGATCCAGCAATCCCACTTTTGGGTATATGTCCAGAAGAATTGAAAGCAGGTTCTCAAAGATGTATTTGCACACATATGTTCAATAGCTCTGAAACATGATGTTACTTAAAACTTTGTCCTTCAGCTGTTTCAGCCCATTTTTTCAACCTCCTGCCTCCTAAACATTTTAAATTGTTTGAAAAAGGATACTGACAATGAATTTTAACTATATTTTCTATGCTTTATGAGACTATAGGACATTTTACTTTGTCTTGTAGAAGTTATTTTTTTCCCTGGCACCCCAGACCCTTGTGGAGACCAAAATTCAGAAAATATCTAGCAGGAAAACCAGCCATGCATTTGAGTCCTGCTAACTTTCCAGTTGATCCACCAACATTTCATAAAAGGTGAAGTTCCATTAGTCATCTTTTTTCCCACTGGATAGATTCTTTCTACTTGTGCAAGTCTGATTTTCAGTCATGACCAGAATTATTAAATAACCAAAAAATTTAAAAAGTAAAAACTGCCACACATCCTCTTACTTTAGAATGTCCCTCCTACAAAAATTTTTTTTTTTCTATTCTTTGTTGTTTCAAAGGCTCTTGGTTGTCTTTAAAAATATGTTTAACAATGTTATCCAAATTCTTCTAGTTCTTGAAACCTAATAATTGGCCTATTTTGATGCATTTAATTTTTTCCCAAAAGCAGAGTTCTTTTCTTGTGTTTTGGAATAGGCAAAATTCTGAATTATTTTTACAGTGGAAGTAATAAAAAGATTAATGGTTGTTTATATTGGCAGTTTGTGTTTATATTGTCATTTATATTTTATAAAATGAAACCTTCCAAAATTTATTTTGTCAAAAGGACACAATATTTTTAAAAAATCAAATAAATAAAGTATTGTAAATAAAGTATAACACAAAACTAAGTCTAGATATTTGTATGTTTGTAGAAATGTTCCATCTCTTAAAGGTCTTGGAACTGGATTTTGATTCTAAGACTTGGGTGTGAAAATTTCTTCTGATGCCATGTCAAACTTGTCCCTCAAGAGTGAACAGTATTACCGTTTTATGGAAAAACCAATGAAGAACTGATTAATATGTTTTAATATATATTTTAATACTAATCGTTTCCTTACACATTTAATTTATTTTTAACAGGTATGAATACTTTTTTTACTATACTGTTTAATTTTAAGGGTTATGGGTTTGAAAAACTGTCAACCTTATTTTATTTTTGTAATAATTAAAATACATATTTTGAAATAAACTTTATATGTATAAATTAAATAATAAAATAACAATTGTGGGAGTGATTAGGAGACTCAAGAAGCTTCTAGTAAGGTAAAAATTCTAGTTTTTTTGACTATATAGTTAATCAAAATACCTAACTTTGCATAGCACTTAAAATACACCAGGAACTATAGTATTTGTTTTATGTAAATTATAGCATTTAATCTTTATAACACCAAAGGTGGTAGAGAAGTAATTATTATAATTGTTTTAAGTATGAAGAAAATGAAGTCTAGTAAGTTTAAATAACTATACCAAAGTTACAGACCTAAAAAGATAGGTGAGGTTTCTTTGGTAAATCTTATGAAATTATTTTTTAAATATGTAGTTGGTTCCTTCCTTTTTCTTTTTACTTTGGTTTGGTAAAGCAAGTCTTCAACTATATGTTATTCTGATAACTGATGGTGCATGTCATAGAATAATTTCTAACAATAAAGATTGGGTTGATATTCCCTTTCTCCTTATAAGCAGACAGAATAAAGAATTGGAAATATGTGAAGAAAAGCTTGATTAAAACTCTAAGCCTTTGTTAGGAGACTGAAAATTTGTGACTGAACCCAGAGACCATGTGACACCACAGTGTGATCTGTCTGGCAAGGAGAATCAAAGTATTAGGCAATGTTAGATGTCTAGTTTGACAGTAAAAAAACAATTCTATCTTTAGCTAACTATATAAATAATATTTTATACTACTTTACAAATCAAATTATATACATACATTATTTATCTATACTCTTTCAAAACTGTCTGGTAGATATGTTTTATTATCTCTATTTTATAGATGGAGTTAGAATTGAAGCTTGGAAAGCTATGAGTTAACTACTTGTGAGAAATTATTAGGAACTTTTCAATAAGTCCAGACCTCAGTACCATTTGGCTATACGAAATAAATAATTGAAGGAATCAAAGCAATCTCTATTAAAAAGAATAGAGAAATCAGCAAGTTGGCTATATCTACTGAAAGAACTTCAGATCCTATATTTTAATGGCAGATCTGAAAGCCCATTCAATGTAATTAGTATTTTTTCCTATTTTGAAGGAAAAACTAGGGAAGTAGAGCAAAGGACAAAGACCTCTTTTCACCCATGTTTTCATTGCCCAACAGAATTATTGTGAGTTCTTGTTTGGAAATTGAGATCACCTCCTGAATCTAAATTATCTGCCTATCATCTCTCACTCTCTATATATCTATCATCATCTATGTATCTGCACATATACCCAAGACAAATTTTAAATAAACAAATGACTGAATGTGTAGATGATGCCCGCATGGCGCACAGAAGCACAAAGTGAGATGCAGACTCAGAGGTAGAGGATAGATCTGGGGAATCAATTTTATAACAAGCTCTCCAGGTGAGTCTTAAAATCATAAATGTTTGGGAACACTAGATTATATTTCATAGTGCAATAAATATCTGGCAATAATACCATTAGTACATAATCAATTAGTATCAGGTTATTACTTTCTCTGAGGTATCATTTTAAAACTGGCTATCTAACTTCTCTCTACATATACCTCTGTTCTTTTTCTTCTCTGCCTCTCTCTTCTAGTACTTCTCTTCTTGATGTCTATTTCTGCCCCCTCTTCTTATGTCTGCCACTCCCAGATCAATCTCTTTTGTTATAGTTACTTTTTCTATTTAAGATGGTCATTTTTCCACTATACTTAATAATGTTCAAAAAACATTTTTACTTTTTCTAATCAGACACACAGATGCAATAGCATCTGAGGTTTAAATATATAAAAAACAAGTGTGAGTCTTAACGTTATTGAACATATAGAGTTTGGAACATTGTACATTTTTCCCTCTCCCTTTTCCTCAGATTTATTTTTCTCTGATGTTGCCTCTCCTGACTCTCCTTGTATCTGTAGAACTCATTTACAGGCTTATGAATTTTGTGAACTTCCAAGGTAGTTATTTCTTTTGAGAGAGAAAGAGAAAGAGAGAGGGAGAGAAATGCATTGACCAGGCAGTCATCTCTCTTATTCTTCAAATTTGTGGTGAAAGATATTATTGCAGGGGCAGTAGGAATATTTTCTCCTGGTGCTGCATATATATTATTTGATCTGGTAATAAATGTAAAATATAGTCTTACATAAACATATATACAAGCTAACAGTTGAAGGTGGCAAATGAATTATAGAATACAAAACTAGTCTCTAGTAGCTGGACTGCCCTGTGTGTATAAAATTTCATACTACGTGAACAGAGATTCTTTAAAAGACTTCTCCCAAATAATATTTCTAACAGTATAAGAAACTGGGACCTTGAAGTAAACCTTTTCATTTTTGAAAGTGCATTTACTACTGTAAGATTCTGCCTGGAATCCCCTGTGCATCTATATGCTGCTTCCTACTTCTTGCCCTGTGTACCTGAGTTCTGCCACAGTGGAACATGGGAAACCAGCTTATCCTCTAAAATTCATTTCTGACTGCTAATAGGGTACAAGTTAGTGCTAGTGTAGACTACTCAATCTTACTGCTGTGTTACCTGTGTAAGGTGTATTGAAATTCAAGCAAAATGCAGTATTTTGAATCAATCTATCAAAAATATTCATTGAGCACCCAGGACGTGTTAAGTACAGTAGGACATTAAAACTGCATTATGCAAGACCCATACCCTCAGGAAACTTAAAGTTTAGTTAGCTGCAACTTTTTTAAATCTGAAAAGTTATGTACCAGTAACACCAGAAATAATGTTAAAAAGTAAGCTAAAGTTTAGGAGATAACAGTTGCAAAATATACAGTCCACACATGACTGGTTTTCAGAATATTAGACTATTGCCTACATATCAATGAGTAAAAGGATCAACAACCCATATGAAATGTGCAAATGATATGAATGAATAAATTGGCCTGCAGGCAGTAGTTTGCTAACTCTTTAGTTAAAAGGCTACTGCAATAATCTTCAGAACATCAGTTATGATGAAATAGAGATAATTAAGAAATAAAATTGTAAATTTTATATACTTGAAATTATAATCAACAGGATTTTCTGATAAATTTGATGTGAAGTGGGAGAGAAAGAGGTGCCAAGAATGATTTAAGATTTTTAACTGAGGAACTGAAGGTGAAGATTGCTGTTCACTGCGCTACAGAAAGTTAAAACAGGATCACTTTTGAAGAAGAAAATTAGAGATTCAGATTGGTATATGTTAAGTTATTTGAAATCCAGGTGGGAATGACAAGGAAGTAGTTAGAAAATCAAATCTGGAGCTCATAATCTTTGTCTGAGATGAAGTCATACTTTTGGGATTCATCAGTATGAAAGCCATGAGACTTGGTTAGAGGACTAGAAAATGAGCATGAAAGTAGTTTTAATAAAGGATTCTGAACTACAATCAAGTCATAACTGATGAGACACAATTGGTAAGGTACAATAAACATTTATGGAGAAAAGGATTATAGTTTTCAGCCATGAAGAAAAATGGTTGGGTTGGGGTTCTAGAGAGTATGAGCTAAGAAAAATGAGAGGTTGTTAGACAGAAACTATTGCTGTTGAGATCATGAGGGGAGTTTCAGTTGCTGGTAATAGAAGAATTTAGCATCTAACTGTATGAGTATGATAAATCAAGATTATCAGAATATAGAAGGTTAAGAAACTGAGAGGCTGTATTTAGACTCTCTGTGTTTATTAAAGTAACCATGAATATTGGCAGGAAAACAGAGTTATTATGAAGCTAAAACAATAAATAAAGAAAATGTTGAGTTCTGTAGAAAATTTAAAAAAACAAAGAGAAGTTGACAAAAATATTTATATGAATATTAAAGATTTTTTCCATCCATTTTTATTTGTCAATAAAATAGGGAAAATCTGGTCTAAAAGTAACCAACAGAAATGTCACTATACATCCCAGTTTGGTAACTTGAAAAGTATGGAAGAAAATCATGTCACTGGAAAAAACTAAAAGGAAACCAGTGTACTTAGAAATTTTTCAAGATTCAATTTAAACAGGAGGTAAAGGAAATGCTCAGAGAAGATGCTAAGAATAAACGAGATTTGGATTCTTAAGAATTAGGTCAAATTTGGGGAGGAGGAAGAGATGGGGTAACAATAGGAATGAGGTTCTAGTTGATGAGAGATGACATCTTTTCTCTGAGAATTGAAATAAATAAAGTAATGGGTATAATAGTGAGGCTGTGAACCATGAGAAGGGGTAGGGGGGACAGAAGCCTTGCCTGAGAGGCAGAGTTTTGGCATCTCCTGAACCTCTGAAGGATAGACATGGAGAGTTCAGGGAGGGGTGGGGAAGCAGGGTTACCAGAATCAAGTGGGAGTTTATATTCTATAGAAACAATGAAAAGAAGTAGCATATTTTTTAAAAAATATATTTTCTCTGTATAATAAATAATAATCATAGAAAAATATTTTTTAAATAGAGATGTTTAAATTTTGAAAATGTGTAATAAAATCTACATGTTAAAAATTTAGTTTAACCACTTATATGGATAGAAATGCAATTTCTAGCTTCTAACATAATCTGCAGTAGATGAAAAAAACAGAAAGAGATAAAGTATATGAAATTAACAGGAGATGAGTAAAAGAACAAGAAAAAGTAATTAGTGATAAAGAAATAAAAAGATTAGGTTTTTATATACCAACAATCATAGTTATTGTAAAAAAATTAAACTAATCATTAATACCTGTAGTATATGAGATTGATTTAAAATTAAAACTAAATACCATCATATGTGCTTACAAAAACAAGCTTAAGGCATCAGCGCACAAAAATAAAAATTATAAAATATGAAATACACATGAGGTAAATGTGAAACAAATTATACTGTCACAATATTAATGTGTTTCAAAATATAATTTCAGTCAAAGCCCATTATTATGGATTAAAAAGTAACATAAAGGAAAATAAAAGTTATAAAGAAAATAATTCATATAGGCACCCAATAGTGTATGTTTGAAATAAATAAATTAGAAAGAAACAAATAACAGAATTAAAATAATATTTCATCATAGTAAAAACTTGTAACATGAATTTGATGGAAGTTCAAGGTAAAATAGATAAACTACCTGAAGTAAAGAATATTTGAATTATAATTTGATCTAACATGTTTAAGTATATTCTTGAGAACAACGAAGAGAAAATATTTCAGTTTTTAAACATTATAGTACATTAACAAAAGATGAGTATTATGGAAGTCATAAAGAATACTTTATCAATTTTCATCAATCTTTAATAATTCAAGCCATGTGTATGAACAAAATTAAATAAAACTAAGTCACAAAAATATGGCTTAAAATAAAACATACCCAGAAGCTAAAATTTTATTCTTCAACAGTTTATGAATAAAAGTGGAAACTCCCATGAGAATTATAAAATCTATATTTTACAATTAAGTGACAATGATCCTAACTTCTTGGTAAAGCTAAAGTGGTATTTAGAGGAAAATCTATAGCTTTATGAATTTAATTAAAATATAAAAAGAAATATTTATATTAAACTGGTTAAAGATCCAAGTTAAAAGAAAAAAGTTAATAGAATAAAAATAATAAAATCAGAGCAACAATTAAGGAATTAAATAAAAAATAGAGGTTTAACCAAACCAACTTTAAATATATATATAATATTCATAATAGTAATAAATACTCCAATAAGACTATACAAGATTGCAGGAGAGAAGGCATAAATAAATGTATGAGACTTTAAAATATAAAAAAATATTATGTTTATTTAAGACTTTTAAACTATAGACTATAAAATAAATAATGTGTGCCGATGCATTTGAAAACTTGAATAGCATGGACAATTTCTGTACATATTTCATAAGAAATTAAGAAAGAGGAAATGTACATAAAACAAAAATAATTCTGAATATTAAATATATAATAAAACATCTCCTGCATCTAAAATAAACAATCCAAAAAGTTCTTACATGTGAATTTTACTAAGTCTTCAAATAAGAGATTATTAAACTACTTTAAAAAGTGAAAAAGTCAAGATAAACCCTTGATAGCAAAACTAGGAAACAAAAACACAAGAAAGATATTATAAACTATCTCACATATGGATGAAGATGCAAGATGCCAAAGAATTAAATTGAAGATGACAATGTATTAAAAATTATATTGTGGTCACATGGAAATATCCCATAAAAGGTTACAACTTATGATGCTAGAGGTCCTCTGGGTTCACACATAGAAGAGGCATCTCTTATTACAGGGATTGCACATATTGAACTTTATGACTTTGTTCCAGAACCCAAAGTTGTGCCAGTTTGAAATCTTACCAACAATACAATATGATTTTCCATAAGGGAGTTATTTTCTGGAAGATAAAATAAATATTTTTAAGTTCTCAAGGAAATAATTAACTAGTGTAATTGTAGTATAATGCAGCTTTAATGAAATTGGGAAATTCTAGGAAATCATACATTTGAGTACTTCTAAAAATATACTTATATTCATATGTAAACCATAAAAATCATTAAAATTTTAAATTAATTTGGAATATTTTAGATTAAATATGAAATTTTTTAGATTTTAATATTGTTTCTATCCCTTGTAAAACCAGAGAATCAAACATTTATTTATTTTTTTTATGCATGGCAGAAATTGGAGACTGATGAAGACAAGTCAAGATTCCTGCTTTGTACTAACTTTACACAAAGCTTTGTTATAATAACCAAAATTAGTTTATTATTTTAGGGTTACTGGATGCTCTGCTTAAATGCAGTTTTCTTATGTGCAACGTCTTATGACTTAAAGATGCATTATTAATTTACACAAATGCCACGTCTGAAAAGCAATGATTTTATAATAAATACCAGATTTAGCATCAGGAACATTAAAGGATTAAGTCTGCTGGTTCTCAGCTGTAATCCTGGGAAACTGTGTGACCTCCTTAACCACCAGTTCCTTCAACTGTAAATTGTTAATTGCCACTGTGTTACTCTACTGGCTAAGCTAAATAATACATAAGAAACTTCTTCATAAACTCCAAATCTGCTACCTAAAATAGGCAGGTGTTTAATTTACTGTTTTTTTATTATGTCAAGTTTAATTGGTGCAAGCAAAATAAGATGATTTTCCTAGAAGAGAAATCCCAAAGTATCATTGGGAAGGGCAAAGAATCAGGAGAAAAACCCAAAATCATGCAGCAGATCTTGTTCAGCAATTATTCCACTTCCTCCAGGTGACCACACATACATCTCTGACACCATGAGTATCAGGATGCTGCTGCCAGTATGGCCAGTCTCTGTGCCTGGGAAAGTAGTGTACCTCCTGCCACTATTGTGGGACTCACCACTTTGCTGCATCAGAAACTGTAGGATCAATATCTAAGGTGATTTTGGTTATTAACAAATTACAGATAAAGTGCCCACATCATAGTTACTAGAGAGGATAAACAGGTAAATAGAATATCTGGAATAACATCTTCAATAAATGGGCGTTAGGTCAGAGGCTGGGTGGCTAGAAATAATGCATAATACCTGCAGATCTTTTCTTTAATTTCTCTAAGAATGTTGATAAAACAGAGATGCAGAAAATTTAAGTTACATATCTAAATTCACAGAATTATTATGGGGCATATATACAAATAGAAACTTGCATGTGCTTTGACTTCAAAGCATAAAACCATCAAACTATTCTATACTCTTTCAATAAGAAGTAAGCTTGCTACATGTCAGTGATTTTTTCCCCCTCTTATTACCTGAAGGCTAAGGGATAAATTGACTCTCTTATAACTGTACTGATACTCTGCAATAGTTAATGATAAAGCTGTTAACTTGAAAAAGAAACATAATGTTTTCCTTGGTCACTATGGGTAAAGGTTCTTTATGTTTTTAACTGTGTATATGTTATAAATCTTACATTCTGTCATAAATCAAAAACAATGAAAACTCTATTATGAAGCTACTGTGATGCTGAGATGCCAGCACAGATTTGCCCATTTAAGCACTACTTGAATCTGTCTACATTTCATTGACCTCTTTCCTAATATAAAATGCTGCATCAATTCTTAATGATGACAACAGTGATCTGAGTTAGTGACGCCTTGTGGCTTTCAGCTTTAAATGTTGATGGAATAAGTTCAGTTCATGAACGACTAGTGCCTATGCCATGGAAACCTCTCTCACAATCAGTACTAATTTGCAGTCTAAGCAGAAAGGCCACGCTTTGATAAAGAGGCTAAATTTCCTTCTTTTTTTGTGACTATTCCTACTAGCTGGGTATTAGAAGCAAATTTTGAATATAGTCACTTTGCACAAATACACATTTAGACATGAGATAAAGCAAAACAGATCAAATTTGCATTGAGAGGACAGCTTTATGTGTTGGAATGAGTTCATGGTTAAGAGCTAAGAGACCTGGGTTAGAGCACAAGGGCTACTTCTTTTTCAGTTTTGTAACTTTAGATAAGTCTACTAAACTTTGTGAGCCTCAGTTATTCAATCTGTAAAATGGGATTCATGATACCTGCTGTACAAATTTGTAATATTGCGAAGAAACTGAATAATAAAGCATTGTGGTTAAGCTGCTATTCAGATGTTGGTCATTATTTTATTTTTAACTTCTACTGTTTACTTATTTGCCACACAATTTGGTAACCAGAACCTACAATAGTTACAAAATATTTAAGGAAATCAGTGAGACCTGTATCAATTCATTTAAAGCAGTGCGTTACTTTTTTCAGCTTTATTGAAGTATACTTGACAAAACTAAGATATTTAAAGTGTGCGTTGTGATGATTTGATATATGTATACATTCTGAAAAGATTCCTCTCATTTAGTTAATCAACACGCCCATCACCTCATGTATATAGGTTTGGGTAAGCACAATATTACTTTTTATTTGGGAAAAATGCTGAGAGTCTTCTTGGCTCTTATATAGTGGGGATTTATGTGAACAAACAGTAAGAGATATTTGAGTTGCTACCTCTGAAGGGAGGGTGCTGCCCTCGTTAAGTCGAGGTTCAAAAGTGGTTTAAGGTTTCAATATTGCCTAAAATAATCATCTTACACTTTACAGCTTATCCTATCAATTTCACATAAAATTAAATATGAAATAGTTTATTTTCTCTATCTTGTCTTCTAGCTTGTACTTTTTCTCACTTTCTGTACAGTCCTTCTCATCTGCCCTTAAAGTCTTTTAAAAACCAGTTGAATCATATTTATTCCAACTTAAAATTATATAATGTTTTCTTGTTGCATTTAAAATAAAATCCAAACTCCATATGTGCATAATCTGGCACCTGCCTCATGTCATTCTCCTCTCTGACTTCAACCGTAAAGTCTTTCTTTGCATCTTTGATTTGGCCAACTCTTTACTGCCTCTAAGACTTTTGCCAACACTTGCTCCTCTGAAATGTTCCTTGCCCTTCTTTTCACAAAGTAACACCTCAAACTTCAAGTCCCAAGAACAATGTCAGTCACTTAGAAAATCCTTTGTTGACTATGCTTGGTGTGTAACTCCCTACCCATTTTAATTACTTTATTTGGTAACTTGCTTTTGGTCTGGTTTTTCTACTAGAATAACAGCTGAGTATGGCAGGAACCACATCTGTCAAGATCAATGTATTTCATGCTCTTAGGAAAAACAAAACAAAACAAAACAAAACAGAACAAAACAAAACTCTGGCCTAGGTTAGCTGCTTAATATCGATATATGGATGAATGAACAAATGGCTGACTAAATGGATGATGTATTAAATCGTTGCCCTTCTTCTTCCAAAACAAGAACAAAAACAAACAAACAAAAAACATGACTTGTCAATTAAGATTGTATTTTGTTCCTGGGAGTCTGCATGTAAATTTGAATTTTATTTTAAAAACATGACTTCCAATTACATTTCATGAATTTCATGAATCATTTATCATTAACTTTAAATGATTTTGCTAAGCTTCAGTTCTTAACCATTGAGAAGTATCTATCTTCAGCTTCTTGATTAAAGAATTAATAGCATCTGGGAATCAGGAGGTTTGAAGCCCATCTACCTCACCTATGATAGCCATTCCCCAATTCACAGCCCAGAATCCTCTCTGTGATGTATGAAACATTCAGTTTTTCATGCACAATTCCATTGACAAGGAATTCACTATTTTCAGTTTTTGAAGTGCTCTGACTGCTAGAAACTAGCCTGTTTATCTGAGCTAAAATCTCACTTTTTATATCCATTTCTTACAGTTCTATACTTTTGAGGCATAAAAATTAGACTGATCTGTTTCTTGAATGAATCCTTCAAATATTTGGAGATAGAGATATTGAATCCTCCATGTCCCTTTCTTCTACCTAAGCACTTTCTTTTCATTTTGCTATTAACTATGAAATAAAGAATATAAGTTTAAGGAAACTTTTATGTATATCTTTTGTAGGTGGAAATTGGGTTCTTCCACAGGATCACAAGGAAGGCATTCCTAAGACCCATGCACTGGAGATTGTGGTGTGACAAGATGTTTTTTTTATGTGGGAACAGAAGCTGCCCCCCTGGGTTTCCAATTTCCCATCTCCCTCCATCCCACCAAGGAGGAAGTCCAACCATGTCCTCTACAAGGCCAGAACAAAAGCTTGTGTCCAGAGTTTCTGTTCCTTTATTAGACTGACAATCCTCTATGGTCCAGCACCTCCCCCTGTACCTCCCACCACCAAATTCAGTACCAGAAGGGGAAAGGGAGGAGTGTTAATCCTTTTGTCAGAAGAGTACAATATCCCCTGTGGTATGAAGCTGTAACTTCCTGGTGAAATAAACAGGTTCATGACCCTCAGTTTATTAAGTTCAATATCTAATCCCCTTTCCTCCCCTTTCTTATTAATAATTAGCTAATTACCTATGGTAGCATATCTGTAATGTAAAAATTATATAATAAAGAGAACAAGACCTTCAAAGCACTTGTGATCTAAACTTGTGATTATGATTAAATGGGAGACAAACTTACCTTATGAATAAATATTGAAAACATCATTATATAGTCTTAAAATTGTATTAATACATTGTTTGGTTTTTACTAAGTTTTCATATTATTTTCAAAGTTAAACAGTTATTTGAACTAGATTTAGCATGTAATTATTTAAGTTATATAAGGTTTTTATGTTTATAGATGTCTATATACATTTTTGAAGAAGTCACTTCCTCATAAGTAGCTGAACATAAATCATCCCTTTTTTCCTCTCTAGTCCAGCCTATAACATATACATATATATGTATTCACAATATACACTTTGTAAATTTTGATTTGCTGTATTTTAACATATTTAACTTGCCCATTTATGTTTTACAAATATTAGTATTCTTACAATAAACTTGAGGAAAAGAAGGAAAAAGTAACTTCTAAAATTCGACTCCTTATAGTAACAAAACTATCTCTTTGCTATTAACTTGTTTTAATAATTTTAACTAAGAGGATCTAAGTATTAATTGTGAATCTATGATAACAATGAAGTAAAACTATTAACTATGAAAACAATTAGCTATAAAGCCTATGTAAGTAGTTTTATGATTTTACTAAATTTAAAATATTATCTCTGTAAAATATTAAAAACCATGGAATCTTGTTTGGTAATGACATTTTGTACAATGTGTCCATAAAGAATTTTATGTGTGTTATAAAAGATGGTTATATAAAGATAACAGAAATATACTGTAAATAAAAATGTAAAAACAGGGAACATAAATGCTTGTTAATAGTTAAAAAAACAAACAGGGAACATATGTGTTTATTGATAGGTTAAAAGAAAAAATCCTTGGCCAGGTGATTAAGTCCATTGGAATATCATCCCATTCAACAAAATGATGTGGGTTCCATCCCTGGTAGAGGTACATACTTACGTGGTGGGTTTGATCTCTGGTCAGGGCACATACAGGAGACAACTGATGGATCTTTCTCACATCAGTGTTTCTCTCACACATCGATATTTCTCTCCTCCCCTCTACTATCTCTCTCCTCTCTCCAGCCCCTCTCTCACCACTCTCTCTCTCCCCCTCCCTTCCCCTAAAATCAATAAACATATCTTCAAGTGGGAATTATAAAAAATAAGTTTATTCTTTATTCGTTATTAATACCTATTCCAGTGTAAATTCATTGGGAAAACTATCAATAGTCTTAGTGTGACTATTATAGAACCAAAACTTAGTTCATTTTTGAAACACAGAGACAGAATTTGCTTCAGTAATGTTTTCAACCGTTATCCGTAAACGTGCACTAGCAGAATTGTTCTGGAAGTAACGAACACACACATGGGTGAGATGACAGCATTGTCAAGGATTTGTAGCAACCATGTGTTGCCAAAACTACTCTTGAAAGACACACTTTTTTCACTATGAACAGTTCATCAGGCCGATGCTTCCTTTCCCAATCTCGAAGAAATGATTAGATATTTGGACAATGTTCTATATTCCATAGAACATGAGTCTCTGCACATTGTGACCTTCCTAGAATTTATTCATTCAGAACTCTTTTTTTAAAAAGTTATTCCTTTTCAATTGTTGTTCCTGAGTTGAATTGATATAAAGTCCCTGATAAGTAGTCACTGTACTATTTAAACCTTGCTGATTAGCGACTTGAAAATGATTTGATAGTATATGTCTGTAGGAATCTCTTTTATTTGACCAATGAAAAATCAAAGGAATCATTTCGTCCTCGAAGGACATCCCAGGGTTATAATCATGTGAGAAAAAATTTCTTCAAGTTTAAAGTTTAACAGATGGAAGCTATCAGGACACACTGGCAAAGAATCTGAGAAGCTAATTCCAGCTCAATCTTTTCCATTAATGCCCCTTTGCCCACACAATCTCATTTCTGCCTGGGTCACTGTTGTGTAACATACTGAACACAGCTTTGTGAACCATTGAGGTTATTTACAGATCAGCCTCATAGGTAAGATAAATGGTACATTAATCTAAATTGTCCGGGGCCTTTATTTCTGGAACATATCCTAATGGTAACTGAAATCCCTTACTGGAACATCCAAAAATTGTTGCTATTTCTTTCATTTCCTTCTAAATGTAATCTTTTTTGTTGTTTTTAACATTCTATGATTGCTTCCAAGGTAGTCCAGTTCTCTGACAGCTGTCTATGAACATTGGTTTCCAAGACTAGCAATGGGTTTTTCCTTCCATAAAGACAGAAAGCACAGACCCGTATCACACAGGCACCAAATGCAAAAATAAAACCATAAGTAACTTATCTTTTCAGAACTATGGGGGGCACACTCAATTTTTAGCACTTCAAGTCATTAATATTGGTGCTGAAGACCAAGAGAGAAATAAACAGAGGACAGAAAAATTGAGAAAAAAAATTAATGTTATTTTTTTCCAGAGGGTCAAACTTTGGAGCATTAAGGATTAACTTAAAATAATGAAGTATGATTGCTAGATTGGTGTCCTCATTTCTTCTCAATTCTGACATAATGTGTGAATCATCATTTTGGTGATGATGGTGGTGGCATTGGAGTATTTTACATGCATTATCTCATTCAATGCTCAAGATAATTTTCAGAAATAGATAGGAATAATGTCCCCATTTTATAAATAAGAAACTGTGGCTGAGAAAAAGAACTTCTCCAAGGTCCTACAGCCAATATAAAATTGAATTGAAGCTGAATTCACTGTTGATATTATAACTGATAGCCCTTGGAGATAACACTCAAAACACATACATCATCTATACTCAACAAAAGGTCTTACAAAAGGTCTTTCTTTTATTTTCTATGCATTCAAGAGTATAGGACATTATTTACCTTTACGCTTAATTAAGAGTAACTTTTTTTCTTTCATAGAATCAGCTCTCCACTATCAAATGAAATTATCTCTTTTATGTGGGTTCTCTAAATATTTTAGATGACCGATTTCTTAATGCTGTACTATATTGTGTATCCAGGTGTCTAAGTGCATCTTAGAAGATACACTCTCTGATGTCTACATTGGTAAGAACTAAGTCATATAGAATGAGAGTACCTTACAATATGGAAGTGAGTGAGGGCAAAAGTCCTGGGAGTGTTGTACATCATCTTACAAGAGACATCCAGGACTCAGTCTTGACATTCTGGGATAAATTTTGCTGGCAGTGAATACCTTTTAAAATGTTAATATCCAGTGAACTCTTCTGGTTATGTTTTCTCATTTGTTATAGTAGGTCATTTGCCAGAAAATTCATGAGAAAAAGCACCTTTCTGTGTTTTCATACTCATTTAATTAATTAATTTAAGGAAGTAAAATATTAATTACAATCTAAATTCAGTTAGGCACACTATCCTATACATTCTAGGAAAATAAAATGAAATTTTTGTCTTGTATATCTGGTTAATTGACAATAGATAGCATTTGGTGCCGGAATTATCGACAGGCTTGCCAATTCTTCCATTTCCCTTTGATTGGTAGACCTTACATGAGGCCATAGCACTGGAACAAGTAAATTTATCCTACATAGTTTAGTACCATCTGGTTCAGGTACTCTCAGCAATATTGGAATTATTTTTATTTGAAATTTTTAGAAGAAAATAAAAGGGTTGTTTGAAAATCTCTGAATCCACAGTATGGAACAAATCTTTAAATTTATTTGAGCATTATTAGTGCTGTGTGTGTGTAATATCATATACCTACACCTGATCTCTCTCCCTCTCTCTCTCTCTCTCTCTCTCTCTCTCTCTCCCTCACACACACACACACACACACACACACACACACACACACACACACACTTAAGGTATTCTAGTATTTTTTCTTTAAGGAAATGGCATAGGCTTTGCTTAAGTGAATATATATGACACTAATGTCACAGTTCTGTCCAGATCCTTGTTTTCAATCCCCCTTGGTTCTACAGTGCATGCTCATGCTTTTATCCCTTAATGCCAAATTCATACTTTACAGGAATATGAGAGAGGAGAGAGAGAGAAAAAGAGAGCAAGAAAGAGAGAGAGGTTCCTCTCATGTATAATAAAGTCCCTGTGGTTAATACAGAAAATTCTCAGTATCTTTTTGCTGTGATCAAAGTTTGTTTTTTAAATTTTTACAATCTGTATCAAACTATTATATCTATTAGCAATTTAATAATGCTATTCATTTCTATACAAATCTCTGGAGTTTGTGAAAGATATGTCTTCTAATGCTGTGTTTCTCAAACATTATGTGCAATTCACTCAGTAATATTGCTAAAATGTAGACTGTGATTCAGTAGGTCTAGGGTTGGTCCTTAGAATTGGCATTTCTAACAGAGAAATGCCAGTGTTGCTGGTCCCAGTGTACAGTCCAAGTAGCAAGGTCCTATGTACACTGAACACAGATCGCTACTGGTGCTACCAGAGATTACATTTTCTTTGTGCTTCCCATGGTGAGTGAGTGCGTGTGTGTGTGTGCATAAAAAAGAATGTAAATAAAAGGAAATTATAGTTTATCTGGGTTTTTGGCTTCTGCAGTAAGAGCTAATACAAAATATCTTGCCTTTCTTATTATTCAACAATTTCTTTAGTCGTGAGCCAAAATCTCTCTTAGCTAAAGCAATTTAGTGGTGCTATTTAACCATGTTTGTTACACATATACTTTCATTCATTTGTTTACTGGACAATCTATTATGTACTACAGTGAGTCCTCACTTAATGTAGTGGATAACTTCTGCAACTTTAAGCAAAATGACATTTAACAAAATCAAATTTACCATAGCCTAATTGATATAAATAAGAGGTAAGCTCCTAAGCATCTCATAAACATTATAATGAAATGTCATTTTTTCAAGGACCTGCTCTATATTTCAGAAAATGTCTTGAGCAGTAGCTATAAAGTGGTGAATGAGACTTGATCCCTTCATTCTAGGAACTCACTGCTAAATGAAGACTTCAGACAGACATGGTGAGGGAAATGGAAATATTGACTTAAACACAAAGTGCATTATTATCACAGAGGAAAAAGTGAGATTGTATCTTTAGGAATCAGGAATTCTACACATAGGATGTGCCATTGATGAGTGAGGAAGAATATTCAGGCAGCAGAACATTAAGAAGAACAATTCCTTGCACATGTAATAGCACATGAGATGGCAAAGAGACATTGAAATGCATGGTGTCCTCAAGGAATCACAGGTTGTTCGAGGTGACTGGGTGACGGGTTGGCAATGACAAAAGATAAGACTAGAAATGTTGGAAAAATGTCAAATAATGAAAGACCTTTATTCTAAGAGAGACAGATTTTTATCTTATAGGTGCTGAGGAAATACTGTGATAGAGTTTTAGGAAATAATTTCAGTAACAGTATGAAATGCTAAATTGCAAAAATGTGATTTTGGAGAATATCAAATCAATACAAGTGAAGAACAATGGACTGTGAACTGAGGCCATATCAGTGAGGATAGTTAAAGGTATTCTAGAGGTAGAAAGAGCAGGACTTTGTGGTAAATTGGACATTGAAGTAAGACTGAGAAAACAGATGGGTTTCAACTAGAAAGTCTGGTTAATTAGTGGGGATACAATGGTATTTGTTAAGGAGCTCTATGTTTACCTAAGAGAACTGTTATAAAAGTAGTGATAATGTCTTCAGTTTTTATTTTGTTGGGTTTTGAGTATTTTTCAGGAGTATCAAACGGCTGTGTAGTAGGGAGTTGATAATATTTAATTTAAACAAAATACATATGGAATATGGAAGTTGGATTTTCCTATTAGTCTGGATCATCTTGTATTTTCTCTTTATAACTCAAAAGTGTTGCCTTGGCGAATGACACAGCTGGGGGATCTTCAACGTCAACATTTATAATTGTTGTTCATTTATAATAATTGCTCTTTTGACTTGCTTTGGAATTTGAAGAGACCAAAGGCAAAACTACAATGGTTCTTTTCATGATATTATATAACAGGAGGGGTTATTAGCTATTTTAGATCAGTACTACTAATAGTTTAAGCTGGAGGCATTTTCTGATGTCTTTGATATGTAGATATTTTAACTGTTAAGAATTAACTACTTTTTGTTATAAGACAATAGAACTAAATCTGACATGTTTGAAAAAGGCACTATGAAGTGTATCACCCTTACTGATACTTAATACTATCACTAAATATTACTAGTCATCATATTTCAGATCAGAGATTACACCATTTTATGGTATCGAAAAGTTTAGCAAAACTAATACATGACATTAATCGATCATTTATAAATAGATGGGAATGAGCATGATTTGGTCACAGCTAATAAATGATCAGGTAGAATGAGGAATTCTAGGAATTCTTTCTAGCTTCCTTCCAGAATTCAAGAAGAAAGTTGACATACATGCATGACTTGTAGACAGAGACAGCATTGCTTCAATAGCCAGAGGGAAGGTTTTGGGGGGATGAGCTGGTTGGAGATGGACAAATGGGGGGAAATGGGGATGTGCTTAATATTATCAACAATAAAAATGAAGTTAAAAAAGGAAGTTGGCTCCTCGGGTAACTGATTGGTATATATGGATATCCTAGATACACTACTTATACAGACTTCTGAAAAAGTGCGACTGTTAAGGTGATTCAATTTAAAACCAAGAATGCTGAAAATGGAAATGGGTGCAGGTAAGACTGGATATTTTGGAACAAGACACAAGGATTTCATACCGCTAGTGAGCTGGTAGCTCATCTGCAGTGATCATGCAAAGCAGAGTTATTATAGTTCGTGATAATTTTTTATTTACATAAACATCAAACTAATGAGATGAGGTTTACATGTGCTCTATTTCTTTGTTTCCATCTGACTTCTATTTCCTTTTAAGATTAAATAAGAAATTTATTGAACTGTAACATCAAATACTTATTAGTAATTTGCTGGATATTATGTATTTATATTTATATATTTATACATATCTTACCTAAATTTGCAACCAAAGCCTCTAGTAACTTTGTATAACTCTGCACCATTAATTTCTTCAGAGTGACATTCTGATGTGAGCTGAACAGATGGAATTGCAGGATTGTTCTAGCAAATTTATCATAAAAAATGCATCCGACACCTGTGTAATTTGCCTAATCATTTTCCTAATAAGCTCCCACCATTAATTATGCACGATTTCCACAATGCAATCAAGATAAAAGTAAATCTGATGACTTAATACCCTTCAAAATAATTGGTTCACCCAACACAAGGCCTCCTTTGCTTTCCATAGCCATTTTAGTTAATTAGAAAAAGGGTGCACCCTGTTGGAGTCAGCAGATCGAAGGCTGATCGCTTGGTGGGGGGTAGACCTGCTGGGTTTTTGGGCAGGAGTCAAGGATGTTAACTCGTGCAAGAATAGAAGAGAGTTTTGCCCCTTCCTCTTCTTTTCCTCGCTTCACAATCCCACCCCCACCCTGCAACTTCTCTGCTTCTCCCCCACCCCACCCCAGTAGCAAACAGATGCGATTAGTGTTCTTTAGCCATCAGAAAACTGACTGCAGGACTCTGTGGGTCTAATGAGAATCAACTTTTGCGAGGCTGCTGTCTTGCGGTGCAGTCCACCTGTCACATCATTAGGTGCAGCATGTGCCTTGAATTCACTTTGCTAAATGAGATTTACAGGCCCCAGTGAAACCCATCCTGCAGCATCCCTGCTTCAATTAGCTAAAGATTAATTGTCTGAGAAAGGGAATGAAAGTTTTACTTCAACTGACCTGAAAAAAAAAGGTAAAAAAAAATGTATGGTTCAGGTATTCCACACAGGCCTGAGGCAGTGTGGAAAAACGTGATAATTTAAAGGTGCTGCAAATTTCCTACACCTCGCCTGGATGAATGAAATTAACTAGCACTAAAAGCTGTCAAATTAAAGGTTGACTTCCAGATATTAGCACCTTAAATGTCACCGAATATTCTCTTTCTTGCTTCTACGGTTTTTTTTTTTTTTTTTTGGCAAACATTCACATCGGCGCACCTGCACACGCACACAAACATTTTCTTACTGCTGTTCCTGTTAACTGCATGTTCGTGCCCAGCCTGGAGTTACTTGCTATGAATCTTTGATGTAACCATGGCTACAGAACAACTGGCAATTACAGAATTTCTTCCATTTTAATGTTATACTAATTATGCTTGAATATGTTCTAATGGAGATGAAGAGCTGGAGGTGAGGAAGGCTTCGGGAAGAAAGGCAGAAGGAGGATCCCTGCTCCATCTGCCACACCTTCCTTGTGCTTCCCAGACACACACGGCTTGCGAGTGGAGGTATATCACCCCTAGCTTGAAAACTATTTTTTTTTGCTAAAACTTATTGGTAACTAATTAATGAGAAAAAATTAGGTTCTAAATTTTTAATGCAAGAACTGGCACTGGCAACGTCCTCTGCTAGAATTTCCAACACAACCCAGGACACACGAGGGAAGAGTGGACGTCCCACATGCCTTCGTTCAATGTTAACATATTTCAACTGATAATAATTCGCTTGTCCCCATTTACATTAGCAGGTTATAACTCATAGTTTTAACTACGAAAATCATAAACTACAAACATGCTTGGGGATCAACTTTAGTAAGACAGCACAGAAATAAGATAATACTAAATATTTAAGCAAACAAGAACAATAAGAACAGAGAACTGACATTCCTCTGCTCTGAATGTGGGTTTTCTATCAGCCACATTAAAAGAGTAAAAACACAAGAAAAAAGGATAATCTAATCACCCAAAAATTCTTTAATTAAGTCTTTTATAAGTATCACAGTCTACTTAAAACTTACCCTTGCTTGCTTTTTTAAAAATTTAATCTTTATTGTATTTTTTCCCATTACCATTTAAACCCCTTATTTAAAAAAGGGGAGAGAAAACTTACATTTGCTTCAGGGAGGGTAGTATAAGGGGACTAAATGGTAATGGAAAAAAATACAATAAAGATTAAATAAAAAAATAAATAAAATACATTTGAATACATTGTAATTAACAGTGATTCTCATTCTAAATGTATATATTTTACTATGAATTATTAACTAATATACTATTACTAGGAATTATTAACTAATATACTATGAAATATTATTATTTGAGTCATTTAGAAACATTGTTTTTCTTTTAATTTGTGCTTATGTTTTATGGTGTATGTATTTTATTAGTGCAGTTATGCGTATGTGCGAATATATGTGTACATATATTTAAATAGATATTTGTAAGTTCAATTTTAAAATTCAACTATATTTTCCTTAATAAAATACATATCTAGAAAGCTCAGAGAATCTTCTTCTATGTGTGTATTGCTCAGTTATAAAATTAGAAAGCTGGAAAAACTGTGTGGCTACTTTAGGTTATAACCTCTTCACTGTGAGTTTTTCTGTGCCTATGGACCTTTCATAGTTGGAGGTTCTCCCTGCCTTAAACCCAACAGGTAAGAGTTAATAAAAACGGACTAGACATTAGAAACACTTCTCAGTGCAAAAACTCCTTGTTCTTTTTTCATGTTGGTGGAATCACGTGCTAAGTCTTAAAAGAACTCTGCAAAAGAGTGCTTCACACTGGTTAGCTTGTTTGTTTTGCACCTATCTGCATGTTTTCTTATTCTAGCCACTGGAATTGTGCTTTAAAGGAAAGGTATTATATTCTTTGTGTCCCCATCTCCTTTCCTAAATGTCAACATCTGCATAATATTATCCAACCTATATAAAACTTTTACTAGATTCCAGACTCTGTTCTAAATGCTTTCCCATGTAGTACTTCAATCCTTAACACAATCCTATGAGTTAGGTTTTATTATTTTAATCCTTCTACTGATAAGTAAAACTGAGTTATAAAAATTAAATAATGCTCAGGGACACCTGGTAAAAGTAAGGCTGGGATTCAAATCGCACTCCACAGCCTACAGTCCACTTTGGCATGGCAAAACAATGAATTCTTGTTTAAAATTGATACCCTGCTGGACCTTGAGAGTATTATACGACGTGAAATAAGTTGACACAGAGAGATACATACAAGGTGATTTCATTTTTATGTGAAACCTGATAAAGTAAAACAAACAAAGAAAACAAAACAGAAATGAATGGGTAGCTACAGAGAACAAATTGATGAATGCCAGAGGGAAAGGATGAGGAGGTGGGCAGAAAATAGAAAGGAGATTAAAAATACAAACTTCTAGGTATAAAGTAAGTCCCAAGGATGTAATGTACAGAGTAGGTAATATACTCAATAATATCATAACAACTACGTACCATGATGGATGGTTACAAGACTTATTGTGGTGATCACATCATAAGGTAAATAAAGGTTGAATCACTATTATATACACTTGAAATTAGTATAATATTGTATGTCAACTGTAAATAAAAATTTAACAATCAATAAAAATAAAATTGATACCTTGCCTGCTTCCATGAGTGTTTGGAAAAGTAATGAAACTAAAATGATTTCTGTTTTTATAGATTTAGGTCCAAACCAATGAATATATATGAGCATGTGTGTGTATTTGTGTGTGGTGGGTAAGTAGGGAGGCTGAGGTGCTCGTGTGTGATTTACCATATAGATAAATCAATATCTAACTGATACTTGGGTACCATTAATTTCATAGATGTGATGTAATACCCATTGCTATGAGACAATGAGTTCTACCACTGTTTAGGTTTGGGTTCAGCTTGTATCTTAAAAAATATGTAACATAATATACAGAAATCCAGCCTTGCAAAAGATCATCAAAAGAACTATGGATAAAAACCATACTGAAAACCATAAAAGAATTCTGAATATTCTAAAGGTGTCCATTCTTTTTCATTAGATTATATATTGAATATAATTTTGATTACAACATTAGTAGAGATTATTTGGATCTTGACAAAATAATTATAGAGCACATCTGGAAAATTAACTTAATGAGGCTGGTCACTAGCATTTTGAAAAAAAAAGAGTAAAAATAAAAGACAATCCTTACTGGATAATAATTATACAAAACTGTAGTAATAAGAGGAAGTTACTAATTATAAGAAATTGACATAAAGTTCAAAAGAACAAAATAGACAGAAAACCACAGATATAAACTGTGCAAATAAAGAAGTCAAAATTTATCAGGGATTAGAAATATATATCAATACACGTTGATGTGACAATTGGTTAGTGACAAATTTTTGTATTTATACTAATATAGATTTCATAATTTGGGAATAATCAAATATATTAGACATAAGTTAAAGTAGAGGGATTTATTTTATTCTAGAAAAGAATATTTAAGTAGAGAAATAGTGTAAGAATATGTAGAAAGAGTAATAAAGTAACTAACTGCACAAAGGCTAAATCTCCCATATATCACCAATTATAATAAACAGAATTAAAAGCCAAAATTAGGTTAGAATTAAATTAATTTAATCTATCTGATAGAGAAATGTCAAGGTTATAAATTACATTGAAAACAAGTAACTGTGAAAGGAAAACTGTGTGGAGAAGACAGAAACAGGCAATTTACAGAGAAAAAACAGTAATTAAAGATATAAAAACCATGTTAAACATAGAAGTTAAAAGGTTGAAACACTGCTGTTCACTTTCAAGTGGAATTTAAAGAAAATGTCAATGCCAAAAGACAAAAAAGGGCATCCAAATAATATTATAAACGTTTCCAAGAGTAAAAATTTATACATTAAAAAAATTTTGACAGCAGAAACTGTTTATAACCTTCTGCTATAACAAATAGCCTTGCTTCAATATATTCAAAATAATCTAAGTATCCAACAAAAAGTGAAATTGTTAAATAGATAGTATTCATCAATTTATAAATGAAAATTTGAAGATAATGTAATGTACAATGGAATACTCAGAGTTAGTATCATAAAAACAGTAAAAGAAACCACAAAACATTTAAAATAAGTTTCATTGAACAATCTGCATATGACTAAATTAGACCTAAATATTTTAACAATGTAGTATAGGGTTAAGAGCTAAGATGTGCAAACATTCTAGGTTTGGAATCTAGCCTTATTATTTTAACTAGATGTCTTTGGAAAGTTACTTGCTCTATTTGTATACTAGTTTTATAATCTAAATAAAGTGGTAACAACAATCTGTTATGGAGTTTGTAATAGATTATGTTATGTGATTAGCATAGGGCCAGGCCTTAAGCAAGAGTGCAATATATGTTATTAGCTATTATTATCTCTAGGTGGCGGGATGGTATTATGAATAATTTTCTCCCTTTTAAGTGCATAAGAGATATTTTTAAAATAAAATTTTCACAAGCTTTTAAAAATTTTATTGAAAGAAAATATGTCTCTGTTACTCAAAAGTAAAGATAGCAGTATAAAACAAGATACATGCACAGATGAAAATTCTTTGTCTTTTTTATTTAATTTTTTATTAACTCCAAGTCTATTATATATGATTATTTTATTCACTTATATATTTATTCATTTCACAAATAATTATTTAATGTACTAAGATTCAGGCAATATGTTCTGGGAACATATCAGTGAACAAAATATTTCCCTTTCATTACATAGCTTATATTACATTGGAAGAGACAGGGAATTTAAAACAAAACAAAGCAAAACATCTACATGATATGCTAATAAATGCTAAAGATATAAATAATAAAAAGGGACAATAATTTTTTATGATAAATGAAAAGATGGTTTTGAAGTAAAAACCTGATCAGATACTTAGTTGACACTTAACTTGCTAAATCAAGAAAATAAGAACTGTCCAACTGTCCAAAGATCATAGTTAAATCTATGAGGAAAAAGTTAATGTAATAGTATAATATAGTAAAAAAATAATATCAAAATTAAAATAGGTCATAAGCTATTACATATATTGCATGTATTTCTGAGTGTATAGATAAGAAATATTTTAGTTGATTTAAATATAATTTTATATAGAATCCATAAAAATTCATCAAACCACACTTTTAAATGGTGTTTTTCTGTTTCTTTGTAACTAGATAGATTGATGTATCACATATAATAATAGCAACAACAACTAATTATGTTTATTGAACACATTATCAACTAAGGCCTGCTAAGAAATCCTCATGGAAACACTATGAGGCTCTTCCCAATATAATTTCTTCTTTACAGAAAAAAAAATTAAATACTTTTTTTCCAAAACCACCGATTTGTAAGTGTGGAGTTGTGATTTGAACCCAGTCTGTCTAGTATCAAAATCAGTTGCTTAATTTATAGGCTGCACTGTTTTAAATTTGCACATCTGAATGGATATGAGATTCTTTAATTTTAACTAAATCTTTCCTAATTATTATTTTTATTTTTAAAAATTCAAACATTAAATCAGTCATTTGAAAACATAGTAGATTTGGCTGCAGTACAATAATAAACTAGTTCATTGGCTTGAAATATGCATAAGAGTTTGAAGTAACTCAAGTGTTAGTTCATTCAGCTTAATGCAAAACTTTAAGAAGAATTTCTGAAATGCTTGTCTTTTAAAGAGACAGAAGCTTGAGAAGTTACATGTATTACTCTATAAAATATAATATATACTAACATGTTCTGAACATTTTATACATATTAAACAGATTATGTATCAGGGGTTAAATAAGCCAATTAACTTAATAAGTACCTCAGAATAATTATAATAATGTCATGATAACAGTAAACAAAGAATGGTTATATTAAGTTCTCACAGCATGTCAGCAGCTGTTCTTTTCATGGTAGACATGCATTCTTTCAAATTCACAACTCCAGAAAGTAGGGAGCATTTAGTAATCCACAAACTGAGGCACTGAAGACTTAAATAATATGCCCGACTCCTCCCAACTATTTAATGTAGAGTCAGGCTTAGCTCTTATCTGTCTAGATATAATAAAACTGCTAAAATGAAATCCAGCATCATTATCCAAATATTTCAAACTATATCATATTTACTTTCCTCGTACAAAAGTTTTCATACAGTGTGATGTTTAGCTCTGCTAATTGAAACGGAGAAGAATAACTCCAAGCACACCAAGAATTATACTAATTCCTTTAATGATCAGTCTCAGACTTTGGATGAGGGTCAAAATATGAGTATGTCTATGAGTGTGAAATGTCTGCAAATAGTACTGAAAAATTATAGAAAAGCATTCATTAATCATGCCTCTTTTTATCATAAATAATGTATAACATGACTGACTTTGGTTGTTTAGATAACCATCTGTCACAGTGTTAGAAAGCAATTACATTTTGGTATAAATTGGGTTAAAGTAGGCCAAAAAGCATGACAATATTCTGCTGGAATATTTGATATGAAACTTTGTTTGTTCCTGTTGACTTGTATCATGTTTTATATTGTTTTTAATTTTGGGGGGCAGATTTTAGATAATATTTTCACCCTTTTATGGAAGTATATAACGTTTTGCCCACTCGATCTACCTAGATCTAACTCCTATCTCTGCAATAGAATTAACGGTATCTGGTAAGTAGATATGTGGTGTGTTAGTGTTATATTCTATAAATAGGTTTTATTTTAAAAAATGTCATCAAAATTTCCTCTTGTGAGTTTTACTTTGCTGTCAGTTTTACAAAATGACTAAATCACCAAATGAAATGTACTGAAAAGCCATTAAAATGAGAACATAGGGAATCAAAACAGAATATTGCTGTTTTAACACCTGGGCTTAAACCCAAAAGTTTGGATAGATGAAAGGTACCTCTGCACAGCACTGAAGACACAAAAATTTCATTCTCAATGAGTCTATTACTTAAAAAATGAGCCAGTTCAAGTACAGTATTTACTATTATCCAGTGCACATTTGTTATATTCAGATAATAAATGATTCTTAAGTTGTTGGGAACCAAGTAGTCTTATTATATAAGTATGTCAAAAGTGAAGTTGGAAGTGTGGGCAACAAAGAAATATGTAAGATATTACACATTTATTAAAAAGAAATATGCTACTTTTTGTAGTATTTATTTTGTCTCTCTCTTTGCTGTCTTGGCAGAGAAACTTAAAACTCAAGCACGCATATGCTCATGCACGCGCGCGCACACACACACGACCACCGGTGGCTGTGGGACTGGAATACAGTTACAAGTTTCCTCACAGCAGTGAGCTCTCCACCCGGCTGTGCCTTCAGTGGCATGAGCCAGCTTGATTATGCTAAATCACCCCTGGATTCCTTCCTCTTTTGTTTCATTCGACCCAGGGCCTTAAAGCTTAAACATTCGACATGCTTGGGCAGTTTTCTCTCTAATTTCACCCAAGCTGACTGTGCAGTGAGTTTTATGGGGAAGTGTAGCCCATAGGAGCAAGAAGCTCCTCCAGGATTTTTTCCCTTTAGCCATCCAAACACTGGATGTGTTCCAAGTTGCAGTGAATCTATTCTATGGTAAAAAGTTAAACCACATCATGAGAGAAATTGTATTAGCCATCCAAACTGACTTAGATCAATATCTATGCAGGCATAGGTGGGTGTTGAAACTGCAGGTACAATGCTTCTGGCTTCAACAACCTAAAAAGGATGATGCTCTCTAGAAAATCAACAAATCTTCACATAGAGGGTGTGTTATGTTTAGCTATCATCTTGTAAAATGTTGTGATGAGAGAACATCCAGGCTGGCTTGTTCATATGCTAAATCCCTGTTACTTAACATTAGTGTTAAGAAAATATATTTTTTCTAATTTGGAAAAAGAGCCTTTTACATTAAAACAAACGTAGTCCCAAACCAGAATCTGGAGCATCAGCTTTCAGTCCTTTCTCTTTTGAGTTGCTCTGGAACTCTTCACTACTTAGTGAAAATATAGTGAAACATTATTTCAGAAGTCACAGATGATTTAAGTACTCTGAAAAATAAGTTTGTAGGTCATCAAGGGACCTTCTAATATCCTTGTAAATACTGCAGAGCACATATCTTAGACATCATATTATGACTGCTCTACTCTGTAAAATTGCCCTGGCTGGTTTAGCTCAGTGGATTGAGCGTCGGCCTGCGAGCTAAGTGTCGCTGGTTCGATCTTCCAGTCAGGGTACATCAGAGAAGGAAAACTCTGACTCCAAAAAACCTCCGCTGCCTTGCGGCATACCTCTTCAGGGGAAAGGCTAAGGGAGTAAACCCCGACAGAAAATCCGGAGCCGGAGTCCCTAAGGCGGTTTGACGTTGTAGTCAACACCGGCAACTCCTGCGGCGCACCTGAACCCAAGCTGTATCGACTCCGTCTTTCCCTTGGACCCTTCAGCTGCGAAGAGAGGGGGGGTCTGCTGCATGGGCAACAGCAGACCCTCCATATTACCCTGCCCAGGCTCTGTAGCTTCAGCGTCATCGCAAGATGTCGATTCAACACGGGAGGAGACAGATACCATGTCACTCCCGAGTCGGACTGCACAGCCATTCTTGGCGGTGCAGATAGACTCTGAAGAAGCTACACCATCGTCTCTCGAGACGGACGGCTGCCGACGACGACGACGACTCTGTAAAAAAGATTGCATTGATTTTTTCCTGCCTTGTTTCTTGGTGTTCCCAATTGCTTTATGGATTTATTTGGCATTTACAAAAACTATACCTTAAGGTAGATACAGATTTATTTTTGTAGAATTTAAAACCTAGAATACAATATGTCAGAGTTGGGGAGAACCTGATGGCAATTTATTCAGATTCTGTGATGAGTATGTGGGTCTGGGCAGATGGGGAGCTGGTGTATGTGTGTGTGTGAAATATCACAAGTAAATAGGTTGACAGTAGTACAACCCAAAAGAAAACTTGTCCTAACCTCTCGTGCAGTTCTCCATCTTATATAGGCTAGACATACAGAGAATGACAATAACATGTCATAAACTCTCATATACTGACCTGGAAAAAATATATCCCTTTCTCTTTCAGAGCAAAAAGAGAAAAAAAAAGGAAGAAAGGAAGAAAGGAAGGAAGGAAGGAAGGAAGAAAGAAAGAAGAGAGAAAGAAAGAAAGAAAGAAAGAAAGAAAGAAAGAAAGAAAGAAAGAAAGAAAGAAAGAAAGAAAGAAAGAAAGAAAAACAAAGAAAGGAAGAAAGAAAGAAAGAAAGAAAGAAAGAAAGAAAGAAAGAAAGAAAGAAAGAAAAAAAGAAGGAAAGAGAGAGGAGAAAGCCATTGGACAAGAACAGTTGTGGTGATGGTGGGGCAGGGGAGTGAGTGGAGATGGAACAAGGTGTAGGGGGCATAGATAGTGATGGAAAAAAAGAAGAAAAAAGAAAGAAAACTTATTGAGTACAAGTGAGAAGAATAATTAATTTAGTGATAAACTTGTATCACATGTAATTTATATTTTAAGTAATTTGTTTGCAAACTTTGGTAATGTGCATGTTATTGGGAACTTATTTTGGCTACCGAATAATGATTCACATAAACCATCATGGTGTCACACCTCAGATGACAACAATAAGGAGAACATTTGTGTCATGTAGTATCATTATTTGCAGTTCTTTAAGTGATTTATTTTAAAATCATGACAAAGATTGTCTTAGTTCTTACATAACCTTTCCAAGAATTGGGGGTAGAGGTTCTTAGCTTCCATATGGGAGCACTAATAGAATGGTGGTTATCACCTTTACATCATTTGCATCCTCTTATTAACCAATCCAGGACTGTCATTCTGTCAGAGACTCAGCATTGACTAGGAAGCTGACTTTCAGGTACTTGAAAATTCCTTTAAAGGGAGTGGTAATGAGAGAGAAAACATATTGCCTGTCACAGTGATTCAAAGTAAACTCTGTACCAACCACAGCAATGAAAGAAGCCCTCAGCTAAAGTTATAATGATTCTGATTGCAATTATCTGACACAGGTGAAACTCAAATCATCGTCGGCAGCCGTCCGTCTTGAGAGACGATGGTGTAGCTTCTTAAGAGTCCATCTGCACCGCCGAGAATGGCTGTGCAGTCCGACTCGGGAGTGACACGGTATCCGTCTCCTCCCGTGTTGAATCGACATCTTGCGATGACGCTGGAGTGTCCTCTCCAGTGAAGCTGAAGCTACAGAGCCTGGGCAGGGTGATATGGAGGGTCTGCTGTTGCCCATGCAGCAGACCCGAAACTCAAATGGAGAGTCAAGAAAAATAATGTTATTTAAAAAAAAAAGAAGGAAAAGATCATTAGACCTAAGTCTTGGATTTGATATTGCTATTATTAAGATGTGTAACTTAAGTCAATGACTTACCTTCCTTGACCTTTTGTCCTCTCATTTGGTAAATGAGAGTGTTGGGCTAGAACAGCAGAGCTCAACCTCCTTCGAGAAACATTGATTAATAGTTCATGTAAGAATAAATGTTCACTGGTAAAATACATTTTGACTCTGACTGAGTGAAGCACCTAGGGGGCTGAAGAAATACTGAGGACAACACTCTAGAAAAAATAAACGACTCTCCAAGAATGAGTTATGGGAATCAATAACAACCCCTGTCTACTGGCCCCTACTCCACACAGGTGAGGAGAGAGTTAATCTTAGAAGCCAGAGCAGAGGCTCTCATCCAATTAGTTGAAGGCTTTAATATAAAAAAGATTGACCTCCCACCAAGGAAGAGAGTGTTCTCTTAGTTGACTGCCTTCAGACACAAGTGAAACATCAACTCTTCCCTGAGTCTCCAGTCTACAAACCTACCCTGCTGATAATGGGTTTGCCAACTTCTACAAATACATGAGCCAATTCCATAAAATCTCTCTCTTTCTCTTCATCCCTCTATCTGTCTCTTATCCCCACACCTTTCCACCACCAACAAAGAGTATCTCTTGATAATCTTGTTCATTGTTTTTCTCAACATAAAGATTAAATACCAGTCTGATTCTACCAAAAAAAGCAATCACAACTCTTTAATGCAACTATCTAATAGTATAACTGTTGGAAACATATCTCATCTCAGATTTATTTTTATTTTCTGTACCATAAATAAATAATATTTTCTTTATAAGGTCAGGCTTTAAACTTTTTAGGATTTACAGGTCAAATGATCTGTGTTATAATTCCACAAACTCTGCAGTTGTAGAGTGAAAGCAGCTATAGATAATACAGAAATGAATGGGCAAGTGTGTTTTCCAGAAAAATTATATTAACAAAAAAAATGTTGGTGAATGCACAATACAATGTATAGATTATGTACAATTGTACACTGGAAACTGATATAATTTTATTAACAAATGTCATACCAATAAAGTCAATAATTTTTTTAATTTTAAAAAAGAAATGTGAGTCCAATTATGCATAGTTTGTCAAATTCATGTCTAGATCATCTAAGGATCGTTCTTTAGGTTATCACTGAGTCTAATCATAATGTGTTTATGATTAGTGCATTTATTAACTATGATTCTGTTTCCCTATACCAGCTACTCAAACAATTCTGTCATTATACCTGTATCTATATTTGCCATGTTTATAGATTTTCTTTTAAGAATCTGCATGGATTTTACTCTTAATTCAAGCTGAACTGTAAATATAATATTAAATTTCAACTTTTTTACTATACTTTAAAATTTATATTTATATTTATTTCTTAGTAGTCTGCTTTCATTGTGGATTTCTCTAGGTCCTTTTCTAATTCATAGGTTATTTCTGCTCCACTTGTTAATCATTTTTGTTATAATAAGATTTAAAATATCATACAAAAAAGGTGATTACCTTTCCTCTTTTGTAATATTACTCACTAATTCTTAAAATTGATTCTGTCTGATAGAATGTCATCTTTCTTTTAAATCATGATTATAGATTTTAACTCTTCTCTGTACTACCAGATAACATGTATGTTGGTGTAAATACAGAAAGTCATTCCCTTGTATTTTGTGACTTGAGATAAGAGTCTAAATATATTTTATTTGGAATTCAAAAAGCACTATTCATGGCAGAAGACCTTGGAAGTTAAGCAGTTAATTTTTAAGCAACTTTAGATCGCCTGTCTTGCTTGAAGCTCTTTGGTTTCCCATGAACATGAAATCAATTAAATTTTTCACTTTGGCATAAACAAATATTCACACTTCAAACTGACACTGCTTTAGTTTTATTTTTTCTCATTTACTATGTTGTGTTTTGGTTTAAACACATGTACATACGAGATATGTCCAGAAGGAATCTAACCATGTAACATGAAAAATAGAGACATGAAGAAGATACAATATAAAAGAAACATTGTACACAGGACAATGACGCACCCTGGGACCTCACACAGTTCTCCCAGTCGCCATCACCTACCCTATCATATTTTTCTGAATCTCATCAATGGTCTGAAATTTCTTCCTCTTCAAAGGTGATTTTAGTTTGGGGAAAAGCCATAAGTCACAGAGCACCAAATCTGGGCTGTAGGAGGCTGTGTCACCTGGGTGATTTGATGTTTCACCAAAAAACTCTGCATGAGACATGATGCATTAACAGGCACGTTGTCATGATGAAGCTGCCAGTCACCAGTTGCCCATAGCTGTGGCCTTCTGAATCATCCAAATAGTTTTCATGGAGGAATGTTCAAGCTTAATGCAAAATTTGATGCAGATTTGTAGCTCTACTCGCTCATTGTGAATATAATGGCCACACAGTACACATGATCACTCAACGGAGTCTACTGCCCTAACCTACTAGCACAGTGAAATCATCATTGTTCACTCATGCACATTCTAGTCCACTCTCCTTGGCTGTCAGTTCACATTAGCGTTGCCAAACCATTATTTTTATATTAATGATGGCTGGACATTTCCTGGGAAAACCTCACATTTATAGTAGTTCTTTTAAGTTTGTCTGTAATTTCTAGTTGTCTCTGTTGACTGATTTTCTCCTTAATACAGGTCATATTTTCCAGCTCTATTTTGCCTATTAGTAGTTATTCATTGGAAGCTGGACATTTTGAAGTTGTTGATTCTGCTGTCTTCCTTCAGTAGTTGGTTTTGTTCTGGCAAACCATTAATTTGATTGCTAGTCACCTTCATCGTTTTGAAGCTTGATTTTATAGTATGTTAGTGCATATATACTCATGTTTAATCTTTGTTATAAGCCGTGGTATTCCTGAACTGTCCATTTACAATCCTGGATATCCAGTGAAGTGTCTTTGAGACTGTGAGATCTAAAACATGTTTCAGTGGGTGAGAGCTTGTGAGCTCAGGTATTAGCTCAGTCTGTAGTGCCTTTGCAGGTGTTTACTCCTAAGTTTCTTTGCCTGGCTTTATGGAGTATCAGCTTTTGTATGCTCAGCTTAATATTCAGCCAGATGATTAAGTAAGCCCCTTTTCAAATGTCTGGATGTATGTTCTTCTATCACCAAGACTTTCTTGTTGTGCTTAAATTTCCTTTCTCTGAACTTTGGTCTGGAAAGTGCCTCCAGAAATGACACCTGGAAACTGGAGGGTGTACTTCATTCATTTTTTCTTTCTCAGAATTCAAGCCCTTTGCTGTTTTTTGTCCAATATCTGTGAAAAGATTTTTAAATACTGTTTGCCTAATTTTCTAGGAGTTTTTGTTGTTTTGTTTTTAACATAAGCAGATCTAGCCCAGTACCAGTCATTCAATGTTGGCCAGAAGCAGAAGTTTACTGTTTTTCATGTGAGACCAATTTTCTTTAAGACAGGGATTCTTAAAGTTGTTACATAGTTAGAATGTTTATTTATGTTATGCCACTTCCCAAGGATGTTTTATCATGGAAGCTGTGTGTGGCAGAATTCCTATATACCTCTCACCAGACTCCAGTATTCTTGGTAACACAGACTGGGAATGACTGATTCAACAGAAAAAGTCATTATAATCAGGATATGTGCATTAGGATTCATTAAGATGAGTGGAAAGTCTCAAATTAAAAATCATTTAGAAGTTAATGCCATTTAATTTTACAGGCAGTTTTAATACTTTTGTCACTTCCTTTAAAAAATAAAAAATAGTAAGTAAATAGAATTACAGTTGTAAACATCTTGTTCTACTAAGGTTATTAACATGTTCTTAGAGTTATAGTATTACACTTATCTTTTTTCTACTTCAATCACCACACATAGATAACTTGTTCTACTTATTTTATGAAAATATTGAAATTCTGTTTTCTTAACAAATTTTAATTATACATGCAGTGTTATCAAATATAGCCACCATGTTATATATTTGATTTGCACACCTTATTCTGAAAGTTTGTACCACTTTATCAACCTCTTGCTCTATCTTCGATCTTCTATCCTCTGGCAAACACTTTTCTACTTTCTGTTTCCATGAGTCATGGTTTTTCTTAGATTCCACCTATGAATGATAACAGGCAGTGTTTGTTTTCCTCTATCTTGTTTAAAATTTTGCTTAACATAATGCTCTCAAGTTCTACCTATGCTGTTGCAAATGTCAGGATTTCTTCTTTGTCTAGGAAGACTAGAATTCCATTGTATATATACACCATATCTTCTTTATCCATCCATTCAATAACTGACACTTAGGTAGTTTCTAAATCTTGGCTATTATGAATAATGCTACAGCGAATATGAAGTGCATCTTGTTTTTATTTCCTTTGAATATACATTTAGAAGTGGAATTTCTGGATCATATAATAGTTTTATTTTTAATTTTTTAGGGGACTCCATACTGTTTTCCATAGTGACTGCACTAATTTACATTCCTGCCAACAGTGCACACATTTCATTTTTCTCCATAACCTGAATAATACCTGTTTAGTGATCTTGCTGTTTTGATGATAGCCATTTTAGCCAGTATACAGTGATAGCTCTGTAAGGTTTTGATTTGAATTCTGTTGATAATTAGTGATACTGAGCACCTTTTCATATACCAGTTCATCATTTGGATATCTTCCTTGTAAAAATGTCTATTCAGTTCCTCCTCTCACTTTTTAATTGGATTGTTTGTTTGTTTGTTTGTTTGCTATTAGGTTGTGTGACTTTGTGTATTTTGGATATTAACTTCATACAATACATGATTTGCAAATATTTAATTCCATTCCAAAAATTCCTTTTTCATTTTGTCGATGAATTCCTTTGTTATGCATAATATTTTTAGTTGGATGTAGTCACACTTGTTTATTTTTGTTTTTGTTGCTTTTGGGTTAGTGTTAAATAAATTTAAAAAATTTCCCAGATTGGTGTCAAGTAGCTCTCTACCTGTGTTTCCTTCTGAGAGTTTTATACTTTCAGCTATTAAAGTCTTTAATTCATCTTGAGCTGATTTTTATGCTGTAAAACAGAGACTTAGTTTCATCCTTTTGCATGTGGCTGTCCAGTTTTATAAACTTAGATTTTGAAGAAACCGTCCTTTCTCCATTGTATATTCTTGGAAGTTTTGTCTTAAATTAGTTCACCATATATGTGTGGATTTATTTCTGGCTTTTTTATTCTGTTCCATTAATCTATGTGTCTGTTTTTGAGCCAATACTATATTGTTTTGATTACTATAGCTTTGTACAATAGTATGAAATCAGAAAGTGTGATCCCTACAATTCATTCTTCTTTCTCAAGATTTCTTTAGCTATTAGAATCTTTTGTGGCTTCATACACATTTTAGGATTGCTTTTTCTATTTCTGTAAAAAATGTTATTGGAATGTTCATAGGGATTACATTGAATTGGTAGATTGCTTTGGGTAGCATGGTCATTTTAACAATGTTAATTCTTCCAATCCATGAGCATGGTATATCTTTTGATTTATTTGTGGCTTCTGTAATTTTTTTAATCAGCATTTTATAGTTTTGAGTATAAGACCTTTCAATTCCTTGGCTAAATTTACTCCTAATTATTTTATTTATTTATTTTTGTGTTTTTGTAAGCAGGATTTTTTTAAATTTTTATTTCTGATAGTTATTAGTGTAGATAAATGCAACAGATTTTTATGTATTGAGTTTGTATCCTATAACTTTCCTAAATTTGTCAGTTTTAACAGTTCTTTGGTGTAATCTTTAAGTTTTCTATGTAAAATATTGTGATTTTAAAATAGAGACAATTTTACTCTTCTTTTTTGATTGTACTTTTATTATTATTATTATTATTATTATTTTTGCCTAATTATTCTTCCTAGACATCTAGTGCTATTTTGAAGAAATGTGGTGAGAGTGGGCACACTTGTGTTATTCTTGATCTTAGAGAAAAAGTTTTCATAATAATAAGGCCTTTATTATGTTAAGGTACATTCTCTCCATATCCAGTTTGCTGAGAGTTTTTATCATCAGTTTTATCAAATGGTTTCTTCTGTAGCTATTGAAACAATCACATGACCTTAATTTGTCATTCTGTGAGTGTGGTATATCACAATAATTGATTTGAAAGTGTTAAAGTATCCTTGCATCCTTAGAATAAATTCCATTTGTTCATGGTGTATGATATCTGTAAAGCGCTGTTGAATTCTGTTTGCTAATACTGTATTTTGTTAAGGGTTTTTGTACCTATGTTCATTAGAGATACTGGCCTATGATTCCTTTTCTTGCAGTGTCCTTGCTTGGCTTGGGTATTAGGGTAATGCTGACATCATAAAAGAAGCTTAGAAGGATTTCCTTTATTTCTCATATTTTTGTAGAATTAATTATAGTTTAAATGTTTGTTAGAATTCATCTGGAAAGTAATCTGGTCCTGAGCTGTTCTTTGTTGAGAGGTTTTTGATTACTGATTCAATAACTTACTAGTTATTACAATTGTTTTTGAATTTTTTATTTCTTAATGATTCAGTCTTGGCAGATTGCATGTTTCTTGGAATTTATCCATTATTCTAGGTTGTCTAATTTATTGACATATAATTGTTCATAGTAATCTCTTTTCATTATTTCTATTTCTATGTTTTCAAATTGTAATTTCTCCAATTTCATTTATTTTATTTATTTGAGTCCTTTTTTCTTGGTGAGTCTAGCTTGAGGTTTGTCTATTTTATCTTTTTTTTTTAATCTCTAGATTCATTAATTTTTTTTTCAATTTAGTCTCTATTTTATTTCTACTGTGATCTTTGCTATTCCCATTCTTCTGTCAAACTATGGGCTAAGGTTCTTTTCCCTATTTCTTTGAGGTGTATAGTTAGATTAGCTTGAGACATTACTTTTTCTTAATGTAGGGATTTATTGCTATAAATTTCACCCTTAAAACTGCTTTCGCTGCATGCCATAAATTTTGTTTATTATATTTCCATTTAAATTAATCTCAAGATATTGTTTGATTTCTTCTTTGATCCATTCATTGATCGCTCAATAGCATGTTGTTTAATCTCCACATATTTGTGAATTTTCCAGTTTTCTTCTTGTAATTTGATTTTTAATACACTATTATTTTGCAGAAAAGCTTTATTCATTTAGAACAGTTAATTCATATATACTTTTACACTTCATTCCATATGCCCCCAATTTTATCTTTTTGTTGACTTTTCCTTCCTTTAATGCTCCTACCTTTATGGTAATCTGTAAGTATCTATTAGCTACTTCTGTTGTACTTAGAGTTACAGAGGTTTGCTACCTTTGCCTAAAGGTTTATCTGAGTCAATAAAATGTACCATCAGTAAATACCTTGTAATCTGGTCACTGGAATGTAACAAAATCAAGGCTAATTTTATTTGCCTGAAACACTGCAGTGTAGGGGAAGCATGTAAAAGAAATAAAGCAAAGCACAAAGTGATGCCAAGTAACTTCAAAATTTTTTTTAATTTTTATTATACTGTTTTAAGATTCACAGTTTGATATTGCTAGAAAGCATAATTTAAAATTCAATTAATTATACCTTCTTTTAATTTTCAAATAAATATATTTTAGTTTCTAACCTAAGAAGAAGATAGCCATGAGCTTGAGGTCAGCTACCTACTGTTTTTATAAGATCATAAAGGAAAGTTTTAACAGTTGATAATCTAAATAAATCAACATTTTATAGTTAATTAAGTCACTGTGAAGGGTGTTCATACTTTTTACATACACCACAAGAGTATTAGTTTTGTCCCGTAAGCCTACGGCTTATGTTAAAATAGGTCTTCTTTGATCCTTTCCATGTAGGCATGCACTGGCCTTGGCACTTATTGCCCTATTACAAACAATAGTCAATAAAGAGAGGTATAGTGTGTACATTTTTTCCTTGCTCATTACTTTTGAAGTACTGCTCCATCTTACAGTATACATATGACGCAGGTGGTTCTGTCAGCCACAGTGCCTCATCTCACTTATGGTCAAGCAGTTGGGCACGTGTCCCAGTAAGGAATAATCCAAAGACATGTCCCTGGTGAGTCCAAACTGCGTTTATTCCAGGTTTGTTACATGGGCATGCGGAGTGAAAAGTCTCTTTTCCTTTTTACCTGCTAGAATTGGTCAGCTGGCAAGTTGTAAATAGGGCTGACAGTGGATATCTTTTCTGCCATGTGGAGATAATGTATCTGCTGAATTAAAGCAACATGAAGAGAAAAATAAAGCCAAAAGAAGGAGAGAATGACCCATCATTTAAGCCTCTGAATACAACCATGTCTAAGTCAAATCCATGACTGAACTTCCCATTTATATAAATCAATGTGTTCTCTGTTTTATGCAAGATATTTTCAATTGGGTATACATAAATTCCCACAAAAATTCCTGTTTGCCATAGAAAATAAAGGGAGATAATACCTTAAATTCCATTTATGATTTAGGATTCTACTATAGTATTTATGTTGATACTTCGACATTTTTATCATTGATATTTTATGGTATGTTTTCACAAACCTTTATGTTGCATTCTGTTCTAACCATGTCTTTTGTATGTAAGAATTTTAAAAAATGTTTTAACGAATTTAGTTACTTATTTTTAGAGTGAGAGGAAGGGAGGGAGAAAGAGAGGGAGAAATACATTGATGTTAGAAACATTGATGGGCTTCCTCTCATATTTGCCCCAGCTGGGACTGAACTTGCATCCCAGGCATGTGCTCTGACTGGGAATAAATTGGCGATCTTTCACTTTGTGGAATGATGCCCAACCAACTGAGCCAACAGGGTGTATATAAGAATATTTTAAAATGCAATATCATAATTTAGGACTTCTTAAAATTAAATTTAACTTTCCATGTTTGTTTTATTTACTCATATATTTGGACTTCTCATTTGATGTTTCATATTTTCTATCTCAGACTTCTCATTTGGGATCGCATTTGATATTTCTTATTTACTATCAACGTGTTTCCTTGACGTTGTTTTTGCTTTTCCTACATCTTGTTATATTGATAAAGATTTTTGCACTCTTCTTGCAGAAGCTAAGACACTTGTCCAAGTTTTTACAGCTAGACAGCATGAAAACAGGCTTTGGATTCATGTATTATTTGAATCCAGTCTTTTCCCATGACTAGATGATATTGCTCTCATGGTGGAGAAGGATAAGTATGTGCTTAAAATATTTGTAGAGGGGATGCAAACTCCAAGATGATAAAAAGAAATGGCATTAATTTGACTTGATTGGGCTTAAAAATGATAAATGTCAAAAGTAAAAATAGGGTCATGTAAGATGACTGATAGAATTCTTGTTTGGGCGACGATGTATGTTGTCCAAGTTGTCAGGAAAAATATATAGTGTGTGTGGGGGGGGGTGTTTTTAGTTGGAATGGCACATTACGTCAAAAGTGGAGAAGCTTGTGAGATAGTTTGTTAGAAGTTTCAACTTCAGAAATGGCTGGGCTCAACTTTCAAAATGTAACAGACTAAATTTGTAGGTAAGCCATGGATTTAAATAAGGGTGCCCAAAGAGACCATGTATAACCATGTAAAGCCAGAAGAAGACAAAGGATGGTACTGTAGATGAACACACAGAAGCCTGTGCTAATAAGTTTAAATGAATTAATAGCTGCAGAGAACAGGAAACGGCACCTGATGTAGAGTAAGTGCAACATACGGTGAGCTGATGATGATGACAATGATATAAATAATATAAACATGCTTCTGCTTTTTTAATTTTTTTAGTTTACTTAAGAAAACCAAACTAAAACCAGAACTTAGGGAATTAGGCTATTATTTATCTCACACAATAAGTGCTCTCTGATCCTCATTTTGAGCAAGAAAGAAATATGGAGTTTGATATACCAACTATGTTTTGCTTCCAGTGAAAAGAGTAATGAATACTAGTAAAGTGATGATGAGAAATATTTTCTCTCACAGTGATTTCTCAGCCTCTGCAACAACTTAAGTAATTTCTAAGGTTGCTAAAATAATATTAATAAATAGTGAGAAGTCTTATATAGTAACCATACAAATTTTCTTCCACATAAAGCAGAGGAGGACATATTTCTTAACATTTTTTTAAGGTTTATCATCAAGTTTCACTGGTATAATTTAGACATGTCCAACTATATGCGAAAAGCACTTTTTCCTTTTTTCCTCCAAACACATCTTCACATAGTAAAGGTGAAATTTGTGCATCCCTGGGGATTTTGTGAAAGAGAAAGGTGGAAGGAGAAGTTGAAAGGCAAAGAGTAAGTTCAAATTGTCAAGCTATGTGCTCTGTCTGAATTTCACCCAGGGGAAAACCCATTCTTATTGTCAAAAGCTGAGAGATCTTGGGAAGCAAGAGAGACAATTCAAAAGTGATGGGAAAATACCAAGCCAAACAGCAAAAATAAATGATAATAATTTACAAGGTGTGAAGCAGTTTTATGCCAGAGGGCTTTTTAAGAACAAGCACAGTTTCTCGGCTGTGTGCAGTTTCTGATTGAGGTAAGGTTCATACAATTAAAATAACAATGGAAGGAAATGGATTCTCTGAATTAAATTTAATTTACATTTTGTTTTTAAATGTAAAATTTGTGTAATAGTATTTCAAGTCCAAAAACAAATTATATATGTTTTATACCTACTTAGCCCCAATCCAGACAGTTTTGATTTCTTTCATATATATTTTATCAGATTCTGATATTTTTTCTTTTTCTTTTTTTTTTGGAAAAATTGATTATTACTAAATAACATTTAAGAAGCATTTTAAGGTAACTTCCCCATACTGACACCATCAAGTGATAATAAGTATCTGCATTGTATGTTGAACTGAAAATAATCAGTATTTTTATTAATTAGACCTTGCAAAATTACCATGATGTCCATTTCAAATATGTAAAAAGTTTGTTTAAGGGTCGATGAATAACAGAATTAGAACTAACTTTACCTTGATTCAAAATTCAAGTCATTTGTAAGTTTATTGTATCAAACTCTTCTTGGAGTGAGAATTTTGATTTCATGTTCAGAAGATGTTATCTAAAATTTTATTAAACAGGGTACAAACCTGAACTGTAATTGACAAATTGCTGGCTCCGGTGGACAAGATTGAGAATTCAAAACAGCAGGAGAAACCAAGCATATGCAGGTCTTATTGTGAGGTTTACCTTCAAGAGGTCAGCCAGATTCCCATAGTATTAAATGTGGGAGAAAAATATTCTGCTTCTGGCAGAGGGGGAGAAAAAGAACCATTCTGCGGTACCACAGAGCACTCTATTCACCTCAACAAAGCCTGCCCTAAGCGGGAACTGTAATACATAACCAGAGCCTAAGCAAGCTGGGGTATTATCAGTGCCCAACTGGCCTGGGGTCTGGAAATACCCAACTCCAGTGCATGGTGACCATCCTGCCCAACCTGAGAGGAGAGGAAAAACTGAGAAACACTGTGTAGTTCATAGTCTAGAGGCATAAGCTCACTAAAAGATAGGGCGTGGTCAGAGAACTGAAGAACAGTGCTCTTCTCTCCTTAACTCATGACTATCTTATGAAGGCCTATTCTCCTGTTCAGCTCTCAATTATTGTTTTGCCTTTGTAGTCTAATTCTAACATCCCCGCCTGTTTGGTTTCTGCTCTATCTCTTAAAATTGTGTTTTTGCCTTTTGGGATGCCCTGTAATTTTTTTCAAATTGGGAAGAACTGACACTTTGAGAATATTGAGCCTTCCTATTGGTAAACATGAATATCTCTCTATTTGTTTAATTCTTTTTTGATCATGTTCCTCAGAGCTTTAGTTTTCTTCATATAAATCTTATATAATTTCTTAGATTTATACTTAGAATATTTCATTTTTGGGGGTGCTAATGTTAATGGCATTTTTAACTTAAATTCCGCTTGTTCATTGCTGCTATATAGAAAAACAATTAACTTCACCTATTAACCTTTTATCCTGCAATGATTATATAAATAGCTTATTAGTTCCAGGCTCTTGTCAATTATTTTGGGATTTTCTACATAAAAGTATCATATAATTTGTGAACAAATACAGTTTTGTATCTTCCTTACCAACCTGTAGACAGTTTTTTTCTTATTGCATTAGCTAGAACTTCCAGTATGATGTAAAAGATTTAAAAATCAGTTAACATAATTCATCACATTAACAAGACAAAAAAGAAAGACTACCTAATCATATTAATAGTGCAGAAAAAAAGCATTTCACAGGATACCACACTCATTCTTGATAAAAACTATCAGTAAACTTAGAATAAGGGAAATTTCTTCAACTTGACAAAAAATATCTGCAAACTTACAGTTAATATCATACTTAATGGTGAGAAACTTGATGTTTTCTCATGAACACTAGATAGGGACCATGCAAAAATTTTTCCTTCACACTACATTTTTTTCTCTATATCCATTCAAGTTTTTTTTTAATCTTTGATTTTCTGTAGATTGCAGATTATATGCCTAGGTGTATTTTAAAATTTGTATTTATTTATTTATTGACATTTATCCTGCTTGGTGTTCTCTGAGCTTACTGGATCTTTGGATTTTGGTGTATGGCATTAAAATGAGAAAATTCTCAGTCATTATTGTTTCAAATATTTCTACTGCTTCTTCTCCTTTGGGTATCCTATTATGTATACATTACACCTTTCGTAATTGTCCCATAGTCTTTTGTTGTGGTTCTTTAAAAATTTTTTTTTATTCAGTCTTTGTTCTTTGGATTTTGAGGATTTTATTTTAAATACACGTTAGCTCAAAAATTTTAAGCTGTATCTAACTAATTAAAGATATAGTCTACTGTTAGGGGGTATAACAATTAAAAAATGTCAATTAGAGCATTCTGGTGGATAACCTTGTTCTAGTTTTCTTACATTTTCTGTAATTATTCTATCAAATACTGAGAAAGGAAAGATGAAATAATTTAAATGAAATTGTAGATCTATTTTTTTTCTGTCAGTTTTTGTTCCATGTATAATGAGCTTATTTTACTAGATGCACACACATTCAATATTGCTTTATCCTCTTAAAAATGTACTCATTTAATCATTGTAAAATGACTACAAAAATCCCTGGTAAGTTGTAGAGTAAATTTATAGTATGATAGCTTAATTCCAGTCTATAACTATGTGAACCTGTTGGCATCTCTAGAAAATGCAGTGTTTGTTTCACGAGATGCCTTCAATTTGGTTAAACGCAACACTTTCCCAACACTACGAGCATTCTGAAAATTTTCCCACGGTATAGCTCTATGATAGTTGTCTTCTTATAACAGTAATTCTTTGCCTGGCCTGTGGAGTCATACTATGCATGTGCAACAGCATTATAAGAATCAAGGTAACTCTTATGCAGATTGCTGGAGCGCTTTCCTCTGAGTACCTTCCTTGTCAGTACTTAGCCTTCCAAACACCAGCTCCCTACGCCTTGTTAACCTCCAATTTGCATATATTTAATTCAGCAAGATTATGAAGCCATACCAGTTTTCCTTGTGCCAGAGGCCAGTTATTAACTTCACTTAGAAAGCTATGACATTTGTAGGTCTCATCTTTTTAATTTTTTTCCAGAGGTTCACAATTTTTTGCTGCCTATTACAATGAATGAAAATTGTTGTTTTATAAACATTTTCCAGTTTTTTAATTGACTATGGCTAAGTGGAAAGTTTGGTATTCATTACTTCATTATGGTTCAAAGTGCAGCAGATTACATTTTTAAACGCTATTATATATATTTAACTAGGTTAAAGTAAATACGTCTTTTTATAGATTTTATCCATTGCTCTTCATTTTCCCTTTCAGCACAAAATTATTTTATAGACTTCACTTATATTTCCTCTCTTCCCATATTCACAAACAACACTAAAGTATAAGATGAATGTTTTTATTTTTAGTGAATAGTAGTTTTACATTGTTTCTGTTGTCAACTGGTGGTCATTGGCAACAATTCAACATCAAAGAAGAATCCCCAATTTGGGGTGCAGTAAAGAAGGAATTTTATTCAGTGCAAACAGCTCAATGGTGACACAGCATAACAGTGAAGCTGCCCTGGGGCAGCACCCTCTTCACGAAGCAGCTCAGCTTCGCTCTTCTATGTTCTGGTCTGTCTGCTTCACTCCACTCCACTCCATGCCATTCTGTCTCTGCTTCTGGCACAGTCTGGTCTGCTCTGCTCTGGCAAGAAGCCTTAGGGAGATACGTGAGCTCTAGCTGGGGAGAGATAGTCCTGTCTTTGGTGTGCACTCCCCCAGCCAGAGGGGAGCCATATAGACAGAAGTCCACACGTCTGGTCCCTGACTGGCCTGTACTCATTCAGATAAGGACTTTAAATCCCAGAAGTTGAATAGGTCCAAAAGACATTGTCTTGATTGGTCAGAATAGAGTCACTCTGATCAGTTAAAGCTGCACAGCTCCAGCTGAATGAGGAGAGCCTCAGCTCTATTGGTTAAAATAAGAATCCAGGAACTCCTTTATAAGGGTTGGCGCAGACGGCAGAAACACACTACATAGGCTGGTAGTTCAGCCCACGTTTTTCTCTGAAGCAGTTTGCATGAGAGGCCCGTGAGTAGAAACGGTTGTTAGGCTCTGTTTTGTTTGTTTGTTTGTTGTTTTAAATTTGAGCTCAGCTAGCTACTAGGTATCCTTCTTAGTAGGCATCTTCTTTCTCAGAGCCTACATTGTTAATTGCATTAGGTACTGAACTTATTCATTTGTATTTATCATTGTACTCCAACATAGCTTCAGTTAACCCTTTCTAAAAAAGTTCAGAAGCTTTTATTTATTTTGCTTCTAAAATTTTATCTATGTTCTTATTTATAACACCCTCTGCCTTTTATTTATAATTTGTTTTATTAAAAAGTAACATATGTCCATTAAAAAATGACAGTACGGGAAATCACCAAAATTAAAAGAACTCACTCTCAAATAATCTTTCTAGTTTCATTGGCATAATTTTTAAGCTTTGTTCAGTCATATTTTATAAGATTTCCAAAGTAAATCTTATGTAGAAGATTTTTTTTTTCTGGAAGGAATGCCTACCTCTAGTTATAATATTGCCATAATGCGGAATATCAATGTGTAACACAATTTTTTAAAAATTTTGAACAAATTTTATTTTGAAATAGAGCATTGACCCCTCCACATTTATTTATTTGTCTGTCAGCTTTATCACATCTCTTTTTTTAAACTTTGATTTTTATTGTATTTTTTCCCCATTACCATTGAGTCCCCCTCTTTCCCCCTCCCACCCAATAATCACCACACTATTGTCCGTGTCCGTGACAGTTTCAGAGAAGTTAAAATAATGAATATCTGGTGGTGAGGTGGGTTAAATTAAAGATTATTTTGTACCAAACATGATGCTAATCGCTCATTCTAATTCTTGATTATAAATAGAATTTTGGAATCTAGATATCTAAAAATAATATCACATAAAATAATTATAATGATTTTCAGTTGATCACAACTAGAATTGTAAATATATCTATCTGAATCTTTATACATTTTTATTCTATTTATATTTAAATAAATATCAAAAAATCATAACTTTATTTCTCCAGGAACAACTTCTTCGTCATGATTTAAGTTGTGAGGCTCAACTTTCAAATTACTGATCTTTTTTCTGTTTCTAGATGCTATTAGGGGATTTAGATCCCTTATAACTGAGTTAACATGGGTAAATGTTAACTTTGTTAACTGACTTTACAAGTTAACATTTTTTTCTCTGCAGAAACCATTAATTTTACCTCAAAATATACATTAAAAAATACCTCTATGGAATAGAAGAAAAAATAAGTATCTATTTAGCTTTCCTTTTGAAAGATATGGACTCCAATTAGCTGAAGTAAAGATATATTTATTATGACAAATTCTGCAAAGTAGGGAGGCACAAGTAGAAAATAATTTTTGAAGATGTTTACTTTCTTGGATTAATATTTTCAGGTACTTTGCAAATTAAACTAATAGGCATTGAAAATCAGTGTTAGATGCAGGATTTTTCTCTGTTACTCTCTTTTAATTGCTGGTTTTCCCTAATACTTTTATACCTTATGTAAGCTGTTGAATGCTGAATTATTTCCACTTTTCATTTCATCTAGTAATCAGGATCAAGAATAGTATACAGATGAAACAGGCAAAGGTGAGCACTTATTAGAGTTTGCTCTATCAGTGGAAATTCTTGAGTTCTCTACACTAGGAAACTAATCATAGCTACCATCTTTTTTTTTTCTCCTTCACATGAGCATTGGAAAGATTTTGCAAGAGGAGCTAAAAATATGCTTTATTTGACCAATGCCAAATTTATGCTGTATCTAAATGGTTTGCTTTGGGAGAGGTAGAAGGAAAAATGTTCCTTATTTATGAGTAAACTATGGTAATGACCCTAAAGATCCCACCTCTGTTCTTCAGTGGTGCTTACAATTCCTTTTTACTAGTATCAAAGACATTTTAATTTATAACTTCTGGGCTTAAAGATTCTTAAAACTGATTTAAAAGTACGTTAAGTCATAGCACAATCTCCTTTCTTAATATTTATGATGGAATTTTAGAGAGAAGGAAAGAGTAAATGGACCCTGGCTATTTACAAAGAAGATGAGGCGTAGCAACTGGGCTTAAACAATTTTTGCCCAATTAAAATGTGTACTTAAAATTAGCCCTGCAATGTATTTGTAGTAAACTATGACTAATTTAACTTTGAGCAGATAAATAAGGAAACCATTTTCCTTTCAGTTTTATCTGTGATGAGTTGTGTTCAATGTCACAGAAGTTAGCAGCATGTCCAGCAACCAGCGATCCCTAGGAGTTGAATGCAGGGAACCCAGCAGAGATTAGACATGATGAAGGCTATTGCTTTGTGCTTCCCAGGTGTCTCTGGGAACTCATCCCTGAGGCTCCTCTTAGCCAGCTGCTCGCTCTTCTTAACTCTCTCACTCTCTCATTTCTCACCCAGCACAGGACGGCAGTGAAGCATTCATGGCTCAGTGCTGAGAACACCATGGTGTGCATGACGGTATTCAGAAATCCTTATCTTCACATGCTTTTGCTGTGCAGTTCATTTTGGAACAAAGGACTAGAAATGAAAATGTGGATATGAGTCAAAGAGAAGAGCAGGGGTGAAAGACCACTTTGTAACAAATGAATTGCATTCAAAGTCAATTTTTAACTAATTCTTCCTGTGGCTATTAAAAGAGCTAGGGTTACACAGAGTCACAAACCAGTCCCCAGAAATGAGTATCAATGAGAGATCCACTTCTGGGCATAAAACGTCCTTTTTAGAGAAAACCAACTTGAAGTCCACATATTAAGTTTGTTCTCACTATACTGAGAGAGATTTAAAAATAACAGAAAAGAAAGAAAAACTGTTGGATTTATTTATTTTAAGAAGACCATCAATTGACCTCCTGTTGATGACAGAGTAGTCTGTAGGGGGAAAAAAAACACACACACACACAAACAAAGAAATCCTTCGAAGCCAACAATAGAGGTTGCTTCAGTTCAATTTCCTCTCATATACAGGGTCTTACTTTATATTTTAGTACCATATACATTTAATAGAAGAAAGTTCAAGAACACTATCAAATAACTAGAAAATAAAAACCAAATGCATGTTAGTGAAAAACATCTTTTATAACTTCTTTGCCATACTAGCTATAACATAAACTTTTCTGTTTACTGTTTTGTTACCCTTATTTTTCTTCCTTTCTTTCTCTCTCCCTCCCTCCTCTTCTCCCTTCCTTCCTCTTCCTTCCTTTTCTCTTCCCTTCCTTCTTCCTCTGGAAAGCCCCTATTCTAAGCTGTATATTAGCAAAAACTAAATTTCTCTTCCCTAAAGAGGTTATAACAACATTTTCATTTATTAGCCTTTACCTTTAAGGTGAAGTCTTACACCCTTAATTCTGTTGTATATACAGTAACAACATCTACTTTAATTGCACCAGAAAGAAGAGTTTCAAAAAATGTGCCTTTATATCCACAGTTATCTAGTCTGTGTATTAACTGCTTTGTAGAAACTTTTTGGAGGTGACCTCTTCAAGATATGCACATCTTGCCATCAACAATCCATAGGAGAGTTTAAAATGGGGTGTGAGAACTTACAACGTTTTACTCAGTGTCTTGGGAGACACCATAATCATGACCCCTTAAATTTACTGTCTTTGTAGACAACTTGCTATGGGAAAGGGGGACTTTGGAGTTAACTCAGCAGCTTCTGCAAATGAATGTTCCATGAGAGTATTACTGCAGCCCCCAAGAGGGGACATTAGTCTAGCTCTTCATTAACAGGGGTGAGAAAAAGCTGTCCTCGTGTTCCCGGATAGGCAGACTTTATTCCGGTAGGAGTTCCTCTCTGGAATTCAATTCTCTGAAATTCTTAGTGCTCCCAAAGTCAGACTTGTCTTTAATGGAAGTGGGATAAGGGGAATCTGAAAATGTCAAGTGCAGAGTTTTATTTTTCAAGGAGACTGTGGGTTTACAAATCAGGAGGATATAACAATTCCTTTAAGCAGAATTAGTGTGCAATTGTAAAAGTCCAATGCATTGCAATTTGACAATGTGCACTCACTGATAATGGCACCCATTTGACTCATTTACCAATTTAAAGTTATTTTGTGATCTCCCTGTGAGCTTCCCAACATAACAGAAAAACTGTGTGCGTACATGTGTGTGCATGCACGCATGTGTGTATTGCTCTACAACAACAAATAACTTCCCACGATGCTTAAGAAAATACAACTCACACCTTCTTTCTTCACCCCTTATACAGCAGTGATGTGTGTGTAAAGGTAATTTTTTTCAAAGTTAAAATTTTCTGCAATGTGTGGGTAAACAAAATGCAACTGAAATTTCAAAACTATGTAAACTGGGTTTTAAAAAATAATTGCAATAAGTGGGGAAATATAATTGAAATTACTGAAGTGTTCAAATTCAAGTTAAGTAAAAATGGAATCTGAGTCATAAAAGCCCTCAATATTTGTTATAAAAGCATTAAAAAGACACAACTTGATTTACTAATCTACCTATTCCTAAATTTAACATAAATACCTACCAAAATCATTCTAAAATAATTTGTGCCTTTCTATCACTACAGAAATATGTGAATAATAATGAATCATAAATGCAGAATGCCTTTCCTTTATTAAAGTTGCTTACATTTTAGAATTTTGAAAATATCTAATTTATTTGACATATCCTATGTGTACTAATTAGAGAAAGATATTTTAATTGGGGTTTCTATCTATAACTTAGATGGTTATTGTGGAAAGTGCCAAACTCAAATCAGTCATATCATTGTGATTTTTTTTACATATAAGAATGGATTAATGAACAAGGCACAGCATTTTAAAAACTTCCAATAGTGATCTCTGTCAGAAAAATAATTACAAAGTGTCTACACATCACTGTACCAGATTTGGGCCTTTACAAAGAAATCTGTATAAATTCTTATGCTCTTAAAACTTAAAAGTGAAGAGACAAATTGCCATATTAATTTGGAATTTTTTATAACACCGAATATTTTAGAACTTCATAGAACATATAGCTTGTTCTACAAAGTTTAAAATTTGAAAAAGAAAATAAAGATCTTCTGAATTGTCAGTGAGAGGTGGACTCCCTGGTTGTTTGGACAATCCTGTGAGTGGGCCGTTCATGGCAACATGAGGGAAATTGATCCTTTATCGAAGAGCTCTGAAAAGACTCTTTCATCTTCTACCCAACAGGCCAAATTTTACTTTCTAAAGCAATCATATCGAACGTATCACACCTTGTCAGTTCTTAGACTATTTGAAGCCATTTGTCCTACTTTGCTTTCCTAAATTTCCAAAGCTATTCTGTAATTTTAATAAGTCTTCTTATTTTTTCAATGCACCTTACATTATGGTAGTTATTAATTCCCAGCCTTAGACACTGTTAGTTTCAATAAGCTAAGAGGTTATTCTTTCTTTTTTTCTACCACATAATTCATTAGTACTTCTAAAAATCTCTATATTTTTCTCTCTAGTCAACATTCTTCTTTTTTCTCCCCTAAGAGTTTTCTCTATGTAATTTTTTTTTAATTAATTAATTTTTTTGTCTAGTGTCCACTGGATTGGAAGCTTGTTTGGTACTATTCCCTCCCTTCTTGGGCTCAACTTTGCCCCTAAATGTCATATTTGGTCCCTCCTCCATAGTTTTGCACACATACTCAGAGTTTTGGAGTAGACTCATACAAAGTGCAACCCAACCTGGTTGAAGAAATCTAACCTAAATCTGAGCTCAGGCATCCTAGATTTCTCAGAAGCATTTTTGAATTGTTATTCCATGATCTCCACATCCCAGGGGTTCAATTTTGTCCCTGTCTTTGGGCCTGACCAGAATAGCCTAGGTATGCCGAGATCTCATATCTGTGGCAAATCATGGCTAGTTCAAGTAGAGTGGAGAGGCCTTCATGCTTAGCTGCTGAGTGTAACTCTATTGATTGCTCATTGAAAATCTTTTTAATCTCATGCTCTGGTTTCTTATGGAAGCTTTCCAGTTAAAAAGTTTAATTCCAGGTTTTTGGAGGGCTCTTACATCAAAACATTCCCGCTCAGTGTCTGGGGGTCTAATTCAATACAGAGTTAAGATTCTCCAGCCATTGGTATCATTGCAGCTATTAGACCTAGAGAAATTTACCCATGCTGGAGAACCTTCTTTTCTCTTAAGCAACGCTTGTTGTAGTATGCCAAATTATTAACTTTGCAGAGAGCCAATGTGCATCAAATTTGTGAGTGGATAATGTCTTTCCTTTGCCTAAGTAGGTTTAACTTCTGATAGAATATTATTGGACCATCCATTCTAGCTGTATAGAGGTCTGTTTCTGTGACCCTACTAAGCATGAAATAAACATAAATTTTATACTCAGAATCTGAGAGAGGACAGTGTTATTGACCTATATAGGAATAAGAAAAAAATGACTACCTCAATAGTTTTGTTTCAAGAAGTCTTCAAATGAAACCTACATGATACACTTATGTGATTCCCTACAATTTCTATCTTTTCTAAGCAGATGACTTAGCTCCAGGTAGAGGCTGCTGAAAAGATTATATCTTTTTGAGGTTTTTCATTAAAGGATTCATATTCACTGGATGAAGGGTTTACCTCAAGGGGAAAATCTAATGGTCCTTATTCTTTCACTCACTGTAGTGCCTAAAGCAACTCATCTGTGGGATCCTACCCTCAGTGTGAAGTTATTAGATACTGATCATAATTGACGGCCTTGAAGATCAAGCCATAGTACATTGAAACTAAATTTCCACCTGACCTAAGGTTAAGCCCATATGGAGGAGCTCTTCTGATGGAGAGTCCCAGGTGGAGATAGAAGTTTATGTCCATGTTCATCCAATGCAACTAAATATAAGAGAAAAATTTGAGACGCATGGCTTTGCCTACCTGAAAGTCTACTAATCCTGAGCTCATGCCCATCTACATTTAGAAGTTTAAACTCTTACTTGATTTTTTAAGCAGCCACATACTACTGCAGGCTTATATTGAGCTTGTGGAACACTAAACCGCGAGTTCTTTTTTTGTAAAAATTTCTATTGGCCCAGGTCCTCACACACACTGCTCTTATCAAGTTGTTTTCTTTTTTTTAAGTAGAATTTTTATATTTATCATTGGTCTAAAAAAAAGAAATATTTGGAACCTAAACTTAGTCACCTATGAGCTAATGTTTCCATTAGCGATGGTCGCATTTTTACAGTGAATTTATTCCCCTACCAATGAATTTTGTTTTTTCCCAAGGTCAGACTGATTTGAAAGATATTTGTTAGTACTTGAGATTAATTAGAGAAGAAATCCTCAATCGTATTCTTCGTGATTCAAAAGATAAACATGGGGCTCTTATGGCTTAGCACTGCCCTATTCTAGTCAAGATGGGTTTTGATGTAAGCTTTCAAAATCAATTTTGCATAGCCCTACCTCCAAGATGGCCAGAGACTGAGGGAAATGCTGTGTCAAAAGCAGCTTGGACTTGTATTCCCTCAAGTGTATATTTACATAGTACCAGTATTACCAATAAAATATCTCCACTCAATACTTCCCTGTGGCCCCTTACATGAAGACTTTCTTATCAAATGAAACATTACTAAAATATTTTTGATTATCTATCTGAGTGCAATGAAGAGAAAAAAAAATGCACAATTATCTCAATTACAACCACCAGTAAACACAATTCTTTTTGGAAAAGACTATAGCTTTCAGTCGTGGGACTTTGGGGTCAAAGCTATGCTAAACATACTCAAAATGATCATTTTCCTGTAGAGATCCAAACAAGACAGTTTCATGAAATGGCAATAAGTATTTATTTAAGATATTTTACTTAAAATATATTCAAGATGACAAGGCTTATACAATATAACTCTCACTGACAATTGCTAGAATACAGATGATTCCTTATGAAAAGGTAATAAATGTTAACAACACTAAAGGTATTTCCAAACTGCTAGCACCTCTTGGGAAAATTTTGAAGAATGCATTCAGAATATTCTATTTAGCTTATATTCTCTTGCTTTTATTTTTCATATTCTTTATTGATTTGGACAATGTTATAATTCTCAATTATTCTAAAAGTCTCCTATATATTTTATAACTTTCCCCTCTTATTCTGTACACATCAAATTTGCTCAACTCTATATCATGTTAAATTTAATTTTACTTTCTACATGCTATTGCAATCTCTTTCTACATAAAAATGGAAAGTCAATGACATTTTGTATTACGTTTTTTGATAATTTTACTTATATTTGTTTTCTGCCAGGTTTCTGTATTTATGTTTGTTTTGTTGCTATAACATTTTTATCAAGACTGTTAATGTTTTAAAGACAGAAATTGTGTATATCATTAATACTTAACATAGTACCTGGCACAGAGTAGGCCTTAATAAATGTTTATTAAATCATTTTAGATTATAATTTGGATAGTCTTTATCCATGAAGTGATTGAAATTAAATTTCTATTGATTCACACTTGCTGTTAATCACCACTTAAAATTTATTTAAATAAGATTTGAATACCTGTACAAAAACTATAAGGTTACTATGATAAATTGTTGTTTCTCTGTATAATGTTTAAGAACATAGCTACTGTAGTTTATTTCTCATTAAAGAACATAATATTTCTTTGGGGTCACTATAACATATTTCCTGGGCAATTCTCCACGTTATTTTGAGAAATATTTTCAAGTTCATTTGTTCTACAAGAAACTTTAATGAAAATTGTAATTAACTTGTGCACAATCACAGAAATCACCTTAACAATTTTACTTATTCCTACCATCTTTATTATCTTCCATTATACTAAAGAAATGACAAATACAACTAACCTTTTAGCAGATATTCTCAGATTTTGGTCATAGACATAGCTTGTCATGAAAACGAAGTAAAGGAATTGATGTTCCTTTTTAATACACTACCTAATATCCATTGGAACTATAATTTCTTTTAGGCCTTGGGCATATAGACCAGTTCTATTTTCATGGATTCATTGGGTTGTCAAAAGTTAAGGGCAATGACTTGACAAATTATCTTCAGGAGAAAGTGACTTTAAGAAACATATTTGTTTTCATGGCTTCACATAGTTAAAACAAAGGAAGAGAGATGAATAGTTTATGGCCTGTTTTAGAAGTCAGTGTGTTTGTGAAACCTATTCTTCAAACTGCTTTTTTCCCCTATATGGCATAGATTTAAATTCTAAGGCCCAATTTGCCTATTCTAATTTCAACTCTCCAGAGTTACAAGGGCATTGTAGTTGCCAGCACCATGTTGTACTACACAGTTCCTTGGTCTACCTACACATTGCCAAACACCTAATCTTATCTGTGGGATAATTAGACTCTAAAATAATATGCCAACTATTTTCAAAATTTTGGAGATTCTATAAGTTTGTCTGTCTGTCTATCTATCAATCTACCTACCTATCTCTGTATCTCTCCATCTATGCAACTTTTATTGAACACATTAAATGGACCAAGTACTTTACTGGACATAAGAACATTAAAATGAAAATAAAACTCCACTTAGTTGCTCTCAAACTAAGGAGAGACAACATGTGTGGTGAATAAAATAATAGTAAAAATTACTAACGTGATTTTTTAAATCTTTTGTGTGCATTCACTAATTCAGATATAAAAACCTTTCATTTTATTTGTTGAAAACATTTGTTGATTATAATGAAACCCCATTTTATGAAGATGGTGGAAACTTAATTCCCATTGTGGCTATGGTCTCCCCTCCTTTTTATGGGTTGATCTATGTTCTGGGAGGATTTATGGAGTAGCACAGCAATTTTCAACTGGTGTGCTGCAAGAAATTTTAAAACATGCAACACGTCACTATATAGGCAGGGGCACTGACCTGTTTTCCCTCAGACTGTCAAATAAAAAAATAAATAAATAACTACAGAACACAAAAATTGGCATCTGGTGTGAATGAATTGAATCAACATTATACCTATTTTTATTTTTTTGTCAGATCGGCAAAAATTATAACATCTTTGATGTGCTGCAGAATTTTAGTAATTAGTTTATATGTGTCATGAGATGAAAAAGGTTAAAAATTGTTGGAGTAGCAGATAACTCTTCAGTAGTGGAGGTAGGAAGACCCTTAATCTTACAACATGTATTCCTGCTTGAGAAAACCTGTAATATATATTTAAAAATTATTCCAGCCAACAATAATAGATAACATTTGGAACCCTCCAATGATCTTCTTCTCTGAAGTAGGCGCTCTCTCATTTTCATGCTTTGGGAATGGCATATTTTTTTTACCTAGGAGCATGTATGTGTATATAATATTGAATGATGTAGATTTTGCCTATTTTATTTAGTTTTATTATGCTCAAAACAATCTATCTTCCTCCATCTATATAGTGAAAATTTGTATCTAGAATTATCAGTAGTAGCAGTGAAAACAGAAGTAAGAGTATTAAAAATTTAGCTAACATTGTTGAATCTCATTCACTTGGTACTTTCCCACAGACTCTACTAATGTCCGACTTTCTGTCATCTCCAGAGAGACCCTTGCCAACGCTGTTTCCTAAACTTGAGGGACTAAACTATCATCCTACTTTGCTGGACTAATGCCTACGCATCCCGCATGTTTCAGAGCGGATACACTTTTATCTAATAAGTTTTTCTTGGCTTCTTTAAGACTGAAAGAAGTCCTTTTCCTGTATGATTTTTGTGTACTTAATACCAACCACTATCACAGAACATATTATATTTTAATAAAATTATCTGTCATCTCAACTAGACAAAAAGCTCTTGGAAGTGACACACTTTTTCCTGCTCTTCCCCCCCCCCCCCCCCCCAGTCTTGCCACAGAGCCCGGGATAAAGGTTTTTGTTTAAGGTTCGTTTCCAAGAACCTGCCAACATTGTTTAGTAAGGACTCCGTAACACCACCTCTGCCTGCGCAAACACCAGTGCCGAGCGCCTATCACCCCACAATGGCGTCAGGCCCTGACATCTTGCCAAGACCCCTAACCCAGCAGAGCACCAACTAAATACTACTCAGGAGGACTGCCCCGCTCCTTTCCCTCAGCGCCGTGGAGTGGAGATCGGTACCTCCACGACCAACAGCTCTATTCTGACACTCACTGCGTTTCCTCTGTTGCTGAAGATAAATGTGGATTTGAGAAAAAAAGAAATTACGTCCACACAGCATTACAAACACACCCCTGCCAAGTAGGATGTCGAGTACTTTAGGTCCGCTCAAGGGCTTAAAAGCAGTCAGGCCTGACTTCACACCATGCCCCTCAAAGCTCTGGGAATCTGTCTTCCCTCAACCATTTCCTTCTCCCCATCTTGCCCCAGCGTTTTCTCAGTGCTTCCGCAAGCAAAAGAGGCCATCGGCCTCCACCACTCTCTGAAATTGTCCTCTGCCTTGTCTCACCTAAATCTTGGCTTTCCCCTGAGGACAATAATTTCTATAGGATCTTCTCTAGAGGAGATTCTATAGGATCTATTTCAAACAGCAGAATTGAAAAGAATGTTATCAAGAGCAATGTAAGTTCTAGATCATTTGTCTGTGACTTTCTAAAATAAGCAGACAAAAGACATACACACCTTTGACATTCATACTACCTCTGGCATGTCTCCTGTTCCCAATTGCTCCCTTACTTCCTGGACTCTCCACTAAGAGAACAGTTTGCCAACTGGCATCCTGCCTTTTTCTCCACCTTAAGACTTCTGTCACCATCTCAGATGACTCTGATCTCCTCATCAGTGGCCTTACATAAATGATCCAATAAAAGCTCCAATTTAAAATTTCAGTCATTAAATGTTACTGCTACTTAACTATCTCGAAGAAATGACATCTGTTAGCCATGTTCAGCTGTTTTATATAACCAAATAAAGGAAAAACAAAACAAAAATGGAACTGAAACAAAATTGCTGACCACCTAGAACCCAAAGTCTTATAGTGAAATGTATTATTTTATTCCTTTAAAGAGAATGAGTGAACATTTCCATGGTGTTAGTATCTCAGACTGAAATGGATCCATTTACATCCCTTTATAAAGTTAGATTAAAGGAGCAAGTTCTAAAAATCCAAAATATTTTATTATGTATTTGGTCTTCAATTAGTTCAAGATACTTTGTTAACAATAGATACATTATCACCTCCTGGTTCAAAAATTTAGGCTTTTTCCATAGCATGGCGAAGTGAAAGATAGATGAGTATTGCTAGCTTTTAATAATCAGTTTCTTACAAATATCACACATATCTTTTTATTTAATTATTTAACACATAGTAAGCACTACGTAAAAACCTAGACACTGCTACTAAGAATAAACAGTGCATTTTTTTTTTTTTTTGCCATTTCTACTTATGTTATGATTAACTTAGCATTGTTTCATTAATCAGACAACTGTTCTACTATTTGGGATCTAAGGATAAAATACAATACAATACTAAAATTTTGAGCAAGGGTATTCAATTTTAAAAGAAGCCAGGCTATTTCCCAACCTTCAGATACATAATTTATAGAGAAGATATTTAATGACTAACCAGATTTTAATTATTATATATGAAAATAAACATAAAAGTATTACTGTGATAAGTAATTCATTTTCTACTTACTGTATATTTATTCTATTCTTATGTGAACACAGTTGTTTTTTGTTACGTGTATAGATTCTAAATTATCTTATTCTGATACACTGATATAGTCTTTCTCTCTCAGTCTGTCTTTCTCTCTGCCTCTGTTCCCACTCTTCTTCCTCCCCTCTCTAGCAATGTTTTCCTCTCTATCTATTCTATCTATCATCTATCCATCTCTCATCTATCTATTGTTATCTATCTATGATATTAGATATCACAATCTTACATGCATAATTTTCCCTTTGAAATGTCTTTAATAACTTATTTTGTCTCATATATCCTTTAATTTTTCCTCCTCTTCCTCTAGTACTACAGTATTTATTCTTAGACAGTACAGGTGGCATACTTAAGTCATTTATGGAATGAGTGATCACCATCAGCACTCATCAGGAGGGCAAGCTATTGCAATAGGTCATTAAGGAACTGGAGAAAAGTGAGAGTGCCGAGGGAGAGAGAAATACTTGAAAGTTAGAATTATAATATTTGGCCAATAATTAGGGAGAAAACACAATTTAAAAGAGCTGCTGTTTCAAGTCTTACAAACTAGATGTTTACTGGTGTTCTCATCAGGCATGGTCAACACAAGATCAGAGCATACTTGTAAGGAAAACCAATGGGTCCACTTTGGAGTATGTTATACTTGAGGTTCTTTGAGAGGATTCACATAGAGGTATTTACTGTAATAGAATCATATGCATATAAGGATATAAGGAGGGTGTGAGAAAATATATTAGAAAATAGGTTAATGTGAAGATTCTCTGTGACGATCCTTATACTACATCCATGGAGCCTGAGATACATTTCATATCTACTTATTTATAATTTTTATAGACACTTTTGTATTTTTAAAATTGCATACATATTTATGTACTAAATATATATCTTAAATATAATATAATCCTATTAAAGTTAGTAGAACTTCAACAGAATGATAAATAACAACAATATAATCTAGTATATTTAGTAAAAGAAACATATGGACTATTTTCCATTCAATTCAATATCCCAAGTACCCAAACTCATAAATTTATAAATTAATTTAATTTATGGTTAGATAATTTAAAATAATTGATGTACATTATTATGAGTTTGAAAAACTGAAATATAATTAATAATCATAAAATAAATTGGCTAAATGATACTGTAGTCTCTGTTAACAGTATTAAGAAAGTATTCTGAAAATATTCTGAAACATTTTCAATAGCAAGTGTTTAAAAAAACTTTCTAAAATAATATTATTTCAAATTAACTAAATAATCTCATTCCCAGACCATTCAATTCATTTAAGGGTTTAGTTATTTGAATAACCTTAATTTTCTTTTTACAAAATGACACTACTGATTCCCTATGTTTAAACAAAACTTAATCTTTTAAAATAGCTATTACACTAATACCTATTTATCAAGTAGTTCTCTGACCTCCTTTGTGATTGCTTTATCATAGGAGAAATATTCTTTAAATTACTTAGAATGAGTGAGATGTCTAAAAACAAATGTTGTGTTCTTTGATTCAGAGGTGAGTTAACATATGTAAATGTCCACTGTATGCATACAGTGAGCTCTCCACATACAGTATTCCCAACCACGGATGGAAAACTGAACAGGTATTCATTTTTTTTAAATCCCTGTATGTGTGAACTTGTGCAGTTCAAACTGCATTGTTCAAGGGCCAACCATATTTATTTTTCTTATTTTGATATGTCACTATTCTTCTAAATTAGAAAACAATATCTTCATACTGAACAAATAAGCACCTGAAAGTATGTTTAAAGGATATTGATTTTAGAAGGTGATATATACAAATTTAAAAAATAATAAAACCAACTTAAAATTTTCAAAACGAACTGGGAAACTCATACCAAAATGGTGGGCTAACTTCTTCGTAGCATTCTTGTTTAAGGCATACTAAATTTGTGCTTTTGACAGGACCACAATTAATCTTAAATACTTTTGTTTAAGAATCTCATGTATCCATTTTAGCAACATAGGTAGGCTTCTAAACAAAAATTCTTCACATAATATAACTATTTTTAGGTCTATAGATATTGTTTTCATCCTTTGTTCTTAATCTCCCATTCTAACATACACACATGCACAATAATTGAAAATTATGTACTTTCTAAAATGTTTAGATTAAGCATATTATTTAAAACGAAGAAATTAAAGGAGATTGTATTTTCCAAAGAATTTAAAAAGCACAATGTAAAAGCTTTAGAGAAGTTTCCTGTTGAAAAACAAGCATGACAAAAGAGTACTTGAATGACAATATAAAAAAAAAATTAAAACCGGAGGATTAATCTTTGTCTTTACACATACTAGCTGATGCTAACACCATTGCAGAAACCGTGTATTTAAAGCTACATTTTATAAAACCTCACTGGCAAAAATCAATAGAAAGCTTTAGTGGTAGAATGTGTGTAATGGTAACAAGTAGAAAGGTTAGTGTAGAAGTTAATGGTTCTATCAGGAATAAAACAGAGTTAAAATGTGAAGGAAAGGTCTACCACAAGTGGTTCATTAACCTTTTAGAACCCCGGTGTATCCTCACTGTAAAGATTACAACAAATCCGACTCAGACTCTGCTAGCATTTGCTAATGCTCCAGTTCAGTACAGAAGTGTACATTTCTTAGGATGAAGTTATTTTCATAAAATTACATAACTGCTAAAAACTGAAATGACATGACTGGCAGAGGGCATCAGTGGGCTCACACATGAAGGCTTTGTTGGTGTTCTTGTTTCCTTCCTGGCCACCTTTTTGCATCGGATCCAGCCTCAGTCTCAGTCACGTTTTCATGACAACTGTGTTTATTTAAGAACTCTGTTAATTTTCAGCTTACTGTTGAGAAGGACAAGAAAGCTTTCAGAACCTATTTGTATCATTCAGAGAAATAAAATCACATCATCTTTTTGAATAAAAAATGTATTCTATGACCTCTGAATCACCGAGACAAAGTGATTTGGGAAAGGATGAGGTACATTTATTGTCAAAAAAATAAAAGCTATAGTAACAAACACATTGGCATTAACGATGATGCATGTCACAGTGCTGTCCCCTTGTTTTCTGTAATCACCTTTTATTATTTTTTGACCTTAAGAAAATAATTAAAGAAAATTCTAACCCTTAACTTCCCTCTTTGCAATGCATTCTTCCTATTTCCCTTCTCCCTGTCTCGCCTCTCAAATATTTCTTACTTTCCTTTCAGGGTAGAAGTTTAAATGAGCAGCTGCCACAGCAGACACTGCCAATGTTCTCTGGCCAACCAACCAGCAGGGGGTACTCTTGAACAGGATGGCGGCCTCCCCTTTCTCGACAGAGCTAACCTCTGTGACAAATTAGTATCCACTAGGCTGGGGCCTGAAATCCCACACCCTCTTTTCCTTCCAACTTTTCCAGTTGGTAATCTATCCTACTGGGTTGATTCCTTTCAAATTTCCATATAATCCAAAAATGAAGTAATTTTTATTTCTTCCTCTATTTTTTTTCAAAAAGGGAGAATTCAGTTCACAATTAGGGGAGGAGCAGTTTTTGGATTCTATTCCCTGCACAAAATCTGTTATAAATATGTCCTGCCAAGATCCTGAACAGTGATGTGCCAGTTTTGTAATAGGTTCAGTTCTCTGGTCTTTTACTCTAAGTCCAAATTCTCTGTCGTTTTATAACATTTTGTCCTTGAAACCATTTTTCCCCTTTGCAATTTTCTTTTTAGAAAGATGATGTGGTATGCATGCTTTAAACCATCCTGTTTGTGACAGCTGAAGACAAAAACGTCAGCCTGAGTTTTGGCACAACTTGGGCCTCTGTCCTGTAATCTCATTTGCGCCTGTCCTAGAACTGTTCTTCTTCACCAGAATCCTTATCTCAGAGCCACAGCTGAGGGTAGCATTGTGGCTCTTTCAGCACAGTTGATGCACTGGCTAAAACGGCATCCAGATCTTTGTTAGAGCAGACACCATTTTTGGAATTGATTGATGTTCAAAATTGCTCAATCCCTTAATCTGTTTCATTTCTCTTGCTTGAATGATGGTCTGAACAGGCTAATGTCAGAGAACAATGGTTCTGGCTCTTTGAAGTGTTGATTTTCATCTGTGCTATGATGTGATGAGCATATAAGCTTTTTGTATAGTTGTTCGATGTTAATAAGGCCTTTTGCAAAGAGCACCATATTTACCATTTAGTGTTCCTCTCACTTGCCATAAAGCTGTGTCAGTAAACACACATCAGGCTTTGTAAAGCGAAATTAAATAAGAACTTTGATTTTACAGGAGAAATTTTATTTTTATATATTTTTATTGTGTTTCTTTTATATAATTTAAACAAATTTTTGGGAGGATCTTGAATCTTTAGAACCAATTTTTTTAAAGACTTAAAATTCTAATTTACTCTTAATTGAAACAAGCCTGTTTTTGATAAAACATTATGTCTTCCTGCTATATATTAAATAATACAGAAATCATTTATAATAAAATAATATCTATTTGTCTTAATGGTTAGTTCACAGGTTCATCACTCTAGACTGTTGTCTAATTTTACCTTTGTAGCATAAACAATTTTATGAATTGTTGGCAACATGGAAATATTTTTATCATCTGAAAAGAGAGATTATATAAAAGATGAACTCATATGACAGTGACCTATTATAATTGAGACCTTACTTTTCGTTATTAAATATGAAATTATTTCTGCAGTATGTAAAACCCATTAACATCAATCTATTATCATCATAGACATCGTTTCAAAATCTAAAAAAGTTGCATATAGTTCACAATTTTAATGCATAAAGTCAAAAATTGACAGAATTTTTAAGATATGGAAATGAAAGCATAAGATTTTGCTCATTCATAATAGTGAACATTAGAAATGAATGTTTAAGGAATAAAAAGCTATGATGTCACCTAAGTAGTTTTCTTTGTACTTTCTATGACATGAGGCCAATTCATCTATCTTAAGTATTTTTTATCTTATTTTTATTTTTAAAGATATTTTAATTGTTATTCTATTACAGTTATCCCAGTTTTTCCCCTTTTGCTCTTCTCTGCCCATCCCACAGTCAATTCCCACACTGTAGTCCATGTCCATGGGTCATTCATATATGTTCCTTGACTAGACTTTCCCTTTTCTTTTTCCCCTTTTTCCCCCTCCACTGTTCCTTCAGATCACTGTCAGTCTATCCTTTGTTGACATGCCTCTGGTTCTATTTTGCTTATTTGTTTGTATTGTTCATTAGTTTCCTGTATTAGGTGATATAATATGGTATTTGTCTTTCACCACATGGCTTATTTCACTAAGTATAATACTGTCCAATTCCATCCATGCTGTCGCAAAAAGTAGGAATTCCTTCTTTCTGCTGAGTAGTATTCCACTGTGTAAATGTGCCACAGTTTTTTTATCCACTCATCCACTGATGGGCACTTAGCTTGTTTCCAGCACTTGGCTGTTGTAAATAATGCTGCTATGAACACAAGGGTGCATAGGTTCTTTTAAATCGGTATTTCAGGATTCTTCAGGTATAATCCTAGCAGTGGAATTGCTGGACCAAAAGGCAGTTCCATTTTCAGTTTTTTTAGGAAATTCCATATTGTTTTCCATAGTGGCTGCACCAGTCTGCACTCCCACCAAGAGTGCACTAGGGATCCTTTTTCTCCACATCTTCGCCAGCACTTGTTCTTTGTAGATCTGTTAATGATGACCATTCTGACAGGTGTGAGGTGATGATATCTCATTGTGGATTTAATTTGTATTTCTCTGATAGCTAGTGATATTGTACATCCTTTCATATGCCTATGAGCCCTCTGTATTTCCTCCTTGGGGAAGTGTCTATTCAGGTTCTTTGCCCATTTTTTAATTGGATTGTTTGTCTTCCTGGTGTTGAGTCGTGTGGATTCGTTAATGTGTTTGGAGATCAAACCCTTGTCCTATGTATCATTGGCAAATATTTTCTCCTATACAGTCAGTTTCCTTTTCATTTCGATGATGGTTTCTTTAGGCGTGCAGAAGCTTTTTAGTTTGATGTAGTTCCATTTGTTTAGTTTTTTCCTTTGTAAACCTACATATATAAATGACAGTTACTTGGGCAGGTTTTTTATTTCATTTGACAGAGTAGGAATACCTATTATATTTTATTCAGTTGATGATCTTATCTAGAAATCCAGTACCGTCTCTAATATATGATAGTCTAAAGCTTCCCTCTTATAACTGTTTTTAACCACTTCTGGTGCAATGAAATGAAAACTCTGTGTATGACAGTGGAGGGGCTCACAGTTTCAAGGAACCTCACAGTCCATGTGATCACAGTGAGAAGTCCTCAGTGAATTAAACTCAATAAAGAGAGAAGGGAATATAGAAGTCTAAGACAGAATTTCTAGATGCTGGAAGTGACAATAACTGCTGAAAAGGCATATTTTCTTTCTAGTTAATTTGATTGAATAGCAGATGAAAATGTTTACAACTTAAATGAAACAACACAAATAAATTAACTTCTAAAATCAAATTTTTATAAAAGTAGACTATTAATCTTCAGATTTTGAAAGGTGCATGATGCTTCTTATTCTTTTCATTAAATTCATTTAGAGATTGCTCTTTCCTGATGTTGTTTTTTTTTTCATGACTTACAATGTATGGGAAATAAGCTTTTGATCTCTAGTCCTTAAATGCTAAGTGATCTCTGTTTATATTCAGAGTGGGCAATAGTCTAAATATGAGCTTATTCATTAGTCTTCATGCTCTTGGGATCAGCACACAGACCTGACTCCACTAAATCCCAGGATGTGATGTGGAGATGTGCTTAATTTCAGTGAGTTTCAGTTTCCTAATTTATAAGGAGAACAATACATTTTTTTCTACCATGATAGCTCAGATTGAAATTTATACTGTTTTCTTCTGTCCCTACCTCCCTTTATTCTTTTTCTCCCTTACCCCCACTCCATACCACCACCATCGCTACTCATTCTTTATTTATCTGACAATCTATCTACTATCTATCTATATTTGTCTATTTATTTCTCTCTCCATCCATTTGTCTCTTCCACATGGGATGAGAATTTAGTTGTCAATATCTACAATACAATTGAAATACAATACAACAGAATGGACAAAGGGCAAATAAGATATTAAATAAAGTGTCAATTCATTATATATATAAAAAAAAGAATGAATCTAGTTCTTTTGGTGTTACTATATTTTCCAACTGCTTTTGATTTGTCAGTTTAGAATATGGTTGCACCCAATTCTATATTATCACAGAAAGCCCTGGATTTGTTTTTACCATCAAATGCAATTGTAAAAGTTGGCAACGTGGGTATAATGAATGTCCTTTTGTAAGAGAGCTATAACAGGGTCAAATATGCAAAACAGTGTGTGGCACTTTACACTGCACTTTGCCAGTGTGAAAATAACCTTATTTACACCTTATATTTTTGGAAAAATAAATAAAATGTCAACTTTGCTGGCTATAAATGATATTTTTCAACAGTCATTTTCAACATTCTTTTATATAAATTAGCTATTGACTAAATCACTTCTTTATTTTAATTTATAGCTGGTCAACAATAGTACTTACTATATCTCACAAGATAAAACTAAATAAAAGAATTTAGTAGATATAACTAAATATTAGATTTTTCTCATATTTGAACATATTCCTCAAAATTTTGAAATTGTGACTAAATATAACTGTGTTTCAAATCCTAGAAAGTTTAGCTTAATTATTCTTGCTTCAGAATGCATTAATCAAACTTATATTTTATAGTCGATGAAATTAATCCTTAATTATTCTTTTAGAAGGACATAAACTAACCATTTTTCATTTGCTAGTTCTAGAGATGACCTGACATTGTCTATAATGATCTATGACATGTATTTGTTCCCTGGAAATATTTAAATGCAATTTTTCTAAAATCTTTAGCTTGATATATCTATTAATTCTTGGCCTTGGTTAACACGTGAAACATACTGTAATTAAGAGTAATATACATACTAAATGAACCTGTATTTTTTTTAAGTGTGGACACTGATACTAGCTGTGCAAAAAATCTTATAAAAAGCATATTTTTATTCTTTCAGTAATACAGCACTAGATAGAAAATTTGAAAATATATCTAAATTTAAGTCAAGCCAAAATTTCAAGCAATAAAAATATTCACTATTTACCTCAGAGATTCAGAAAAAATATTTGGAATCCTGGGAGAATTTTAGGTCTATATTCATGATGCAGACTCAATTTCTCTGGCTCAGACAACTAAGATGAATAAGAATCTAACTCTCCTGGTTACTTTCCTTTATTTATTTTTTATGGCCATTTATCTATATATACCTACTTTGCAGAGTTCTTATGAAGACAAGTGGAATAGTTTGCTCTAAAGTGCTTAAACTCTTAGGAGAAAAGCACACTATAAGAGCAAATTATTATCAGCTTTATTTCTGTAACAAACACAGGGGATAATTATTTTTGAGTCAGAAGAACAAGGCAAAGTATGATTCTGTATCAAAAATGACATGGTGGGTGGTAAGGGGTTTTTCACTTCTATAAAGAGCAATACATTAATTTTCACATTGCACTGTTTATAACACATATCCTCTAAAGACTTTGCTTTATATGCTCACTGAAAATTTTTCCACTATCTTTCATTCCCACACAAGTTTATTAAATTTTGGTTTTTTGCACACTTGTGTAAGTTTAGCAAAATTATAGAACAGGAGTTAATTTCTTGACAAAAATAAACTGTAGAGAATTCAAGATCTTATATACAATAATTTACTGTATTGTATCTTCTCTTCTACATTCTATTTTAAGGTAAATTTAAAAATTTTAATAGTTGGTTTTCTTTTCAGTTTTTCTGTAATTATTTCTGGTTTATTTTAACCCATCTCTTTAGAGACTGTTCTATTAGCTTTGTAGAGAAATCTTTTTTCATAAAACATTCTTTTTAAAAAATCTTTACTTTTATTTTTCTATTACAGTTGTCCCATTTTTCTCTCATTGCTTCCCACACACCCTGCCCACCCCTTCTCCCACAGTCAATTCCCGCCCTGTTGTCCATGTCTATGGGTCATTTATACTAGGTCCTTAACTAGACCATAACACATTCTTGAGTTTTATTTTCTATAACGTATATATCTTTATTTACATTAGTTGCATATGTTGTATGGAGCTCTTATCAGGCTTTAATTGATTGCCTTTGGAGTAAAGTAAGGGAATAATTCCATTTCCTATGTTTGGTGTTAACAGAAAAATGCAAACTAGATCTTGTAACTGACTATAGGTAAAAACAGTGGTGAGGTAACCTGTTTTTAGAGTGTAAAGCAACTCTAGAAGACAGTACTTCTTTCTTCTCTGGCTTTGTTTGCTTTTCAATCTTCCCTCTTACACATAATCTTTAATTTCTCTTTCTCTTTTGTTGCTTCCAAATTTGGGTTTTAGCATGACACTCACCTACACTCTACACTCTTCTCAGCCTTACTCCACATGTCCTGTGTTTAAATCACAGGGTAACTTAATACCTGAATTATTTCCTGGAAAGCATGCTCCGCTTTCCAAAGATGCAGTTCTTGGTGTTAGGAAGCGTTAAAAGACAAAAGGGTAGCAGAAGGATCATGGTATGGTATGTTTCTGCTTTCTTTTTTAACCTTAATTATTCTGGGACACATGGCAATAAAACAATAATTATTTATTACTTCCTGTTCCATCTTTGCTCTCTCTCTCTCTCTCTTTCTCCCTCCCTCTCTCTGTCAAATTTTATAAGCAGATTAGGGACTACATATTATTTGTGCTTGAGTCATCTTTGAACACTTTGGAAAGAGAGTTCACAGTAAAATTATGTTTCTGCAATTTCCTTTGACATTGTTTAATTTTAGAGTTTTCTAAAAAAAAGAAATTAGACTACTTCTGGAAGTATTCTTTATCTAGTTCTCATTTTAGAGGTGATTCATGATTAACTGTCATTATCTTTTGAACATCTGATTTAAAGAGACAGACACTTGTCAATCGCTTATTGGTAGTCTTAGGAAAGGTATTGCGAAGATCAGTATTCTAAGTTTGGTACAGCTTACCTGTCACTGTACAGTCAACTTCATGATAAGTTTTGCAGGTAGAATATAATACAGTTTGGTGGAGTAGAGAGTATTTTTTTTAAATCTCTGTACTTTATGTTTTTGCAAGTAAGATGGTTACACTATAAGTTATTGAAATAAATTAGGTTCATTTATTTCAAATAAATTTTTAAATCAGAATTAATTCATTTTGCATGTCATGCACTTCTTTAGGTGTTTCGCACAAATCTGACAATATCCCTTACTTACTGGGCTTTACATTTTAGTGCGGAGAGATGATGAAAATTAAATTGCTAAATGAGTAAATTATATAGGATATGGGAGGTTGATGGCTAAAGAAAAAAGTAGAAAAGAGTATAAGGTTTGGGGAACAGTATAAGTGAGTGGACAGGTTAAAATATTAAATAGGTTGATGGATAATTCTGAGGAGACAATGAAATAAAGCAAAACTTTAGAAGAGTGAGGTTCTCGTTAAGTAAATGTCCAGAGCAAAACAAGCAGAGATAAGAACTAAAATAAAAACCCTAAGGTAGAAACATGTTTGGCAAGTTCTTTGAACAGGAATAGGTGGGGGTAATATGAGCACAGGACATGGAGCCTATAGAAAAAGAAGTCAGATATCATTGGCCAATAAATTAACTTAGGCTTTTACTTAGAGAATTTTAAGTTGTTGCAAAGTTTTGCTCAGAGAAGTACATGATCTGAAAAATTAAAATTTGTATTTCATTAGAATGCAGTCAAAATGGAAAATTATAATACTGAAAATGGTATAATCATTCCTTTCCCAGATTTTTTAAAAAATTCTCTGAAAAATCAAGTTTTTTACCTAACTCAATCAAGAATTCACTTGAAGATATGATCTGTAAAGAAATCTTATGGTCAACCTTTTGTTAAGTACAGACTTCTTTATATTCCTGCAACTGATCTTATTGTAGTTTATACTGAAACCATATATAGTACCAATACTAATAAAATTGAAGTTAGGAAAAAAAACTTAGATAAACAAAGATATTGGGCCTATCCTAGAAATATTAATTTTTTTCTGGAGTGAGGCGCAAATGGGGATATATATGTTTAAGAAATTGCACAGTTGTTTTGGAATTGCAATCAACTTCTGGTCTTCAATATTTATTTATTTTTCCATGTGCACGTGTGAGGTATGTGTATTTGTGTGTGTGTGTGTGTGTGTGTATTTCAGAGAGAGACAGCTAAAGAGTGGACTAGTCACATAAATAAATAAATATAAAAATAAATATAAAAATGAATGACTTTTCTATTGTCTATCTATCCATTCATCTATATGTAATTATGTTTTTATGTAATAACTCCTGATTTCATCCTGGAAAATCAATGAGATAAAAGTTATCTGACATTAGTTGTCAGCAAGAATAAAGTCAGGATACCTGGATACTACCGTGGAATGTACTCTTTTACTCCAAACAACAGAAAGGATAAATCATTAAGGAAAAAACAAGTGAAACAGTCGATTTTCTTAAACCATACCAATATATATATATTTTTTATTACATCTGTTGCAGAATTCCTGCTTACAACAGTGACTGTGCAAATTGCCTAAGTGGTCAACATTTTTTTTTTTAATTGTTAACCTCAATTCTTATCATTTCATTGTTTTACATTTATTCTGTTTATAAGTTGTTACCTGATATTTGAACCAAAATCTGAGCAGCAATAGACAGGAAATCATATGTATGTCAGAATAAGATACAGAGAAAATATCTACAGATAAGAACTCTTAGAAATGCCAGAATATAAGTAAATACCAAAATAACGTTTTCATTTTTTGTAGGATTAGCTGAGGTCATGCCTCAGAAATTCATATTAAATGTCACTTTTTTAACCCAGGCTGCTAAGTGCCTCATTCCAGTTACTTAGATGTTTCTGACAGTTTCCATCTTTCCTTTGATTTTCTAAAGTTAAAATTTTGAATCATTATTTATCAACAAGAAATTTTACGAGGAAATTAAGAAAGGTTTTATGTTATTTTAACTAACTCTCTCTCCCTTATGTACTTCAGATATTAACACCTTTCTGAAGTCTTGTTGAAGCCAGAGAGAAGAGATATCCCATAAGGTTTTTATTTTATTCTCAAAAAAAGTTCTACATAGAATGCACTCAAATTGAAAATAATTTACATTGTGTTAAGAGTATTAACCATACATTGCGTGTCACAAGATGAGGAGACAAGCCTAACATTTATACACAGTTCATAAATACATGTGACCTCCAAAAAATGACAGGTATATATTATATACAATGAAGATTTTATACATATCTTTATCAATTTAATATTTTCTGTGAACATATATTCACCTTGCCATGCTCACTTTTCATAATTGTTATCTTAAGAGCTCTATTTCTTAAATTTAAGTATTGACATTTGAATTGTATCATGATTGTTTACCACTAATATTTCAATTTTTCCCATGTGTGGTGACAGTTGGTCACTCATTATTAATAAAATGACAAGTCTCTTATCTAAGTTGTAACCACAGGAGGTTTTGAAAACAAAGTTCAAAGATTAAATCTCCTCTGTGATTTCCTACAGAGTGTTCTCATCAATAGAGTCAACTTTGTGCTGTCACTTTCCTCTGTTCCCACTGCATATTACACACTTAAACTCACAATATTCTTTTAAGAACTTGAGTTGAAAGGGAACAAGTAGTTGGAACATTCACCATTCTTTTGGAAATCCATGTTTATTTATAAAGCAGAAAAGAGATAGAAATATATGTTTGGTTGGTCTTACATAACATTTATATTTAACCATGTTGTGGCAAATGGTCTTATATAATGTAGTTAAGCTAAGTAATAGCAAGAATTACTTCTTCTTAAAACTGACTTAGCAACTTAATGTAGCCTTAGGTCTTGGATGGGATATTCTTTAATTAAACTTTGTTAAAAGAAAATAGCTCAAGTCATACAAAGCAACCTAAGAATTTCTGGGTGTAAAATAGATTTAAAGACATAATGTTATCTGAGCCATCTTTGAAAAAAAAGTAGTGTTTGCAAAACTAATTCAATCTTCTGTCAAAAATTTATGTGTAATGTTTACAAATTTTATGTTCCAGAGGTGGAAGGTGTTTTAAGATATAGCAACAACTGAATACAGATCAATAACATCTATAGGGACTATATATGAGTATCTGAGTATCTCCACTCAAAATATAATATTTGTGATTTAGACTTAGTACATAATATAGATATACTGTATGTTTAAGCAGTATAATTCAATCATTCATTCAATGATCTTACTTACAAAGTCAATAAAATATTTACTATAAGCAAGGAACAGATAAAAAGACAAAAGTATGGTCACTATCTTCACAGACCTTGAAATCAAATTACTGATGGCAAAAGAAAAATACTATGTGCAACTTACAGATACTGTAAATGAATTCAGTAAATGTTGCAGCCATACAAGGCAATAGCAAAAGAAAAAGCAAAGTAATTTAGGAGAAATTTTAATTGTGAGACTGACAATATCCTATGCATCAATAAATGTTATAAAAAGAAGAATCAACTATTAATGAAGTTTCTTATTAATTGGGTCAACTGACTGTTATGACCCAAGATGGGTAGAGTAACTTTGGTTGGGTACAGTATTTAGTTTGGATTGTATAAAGATTAAAGTAGCTTCTATTCATTCATCAAAATTTCTAATGTTCCAGACATTCATTTTAAATAATCAAAAGGCAATTGGAAATGAGTCTGTTGTCCAAAAAGGATTTGGTAGTAATTAGAAAAGAAGCAGTAGTTAAAATCATGGCTGATATATTTTATTGAATAAAATTTAGTAGAAAACATAATCTTTGAGCTTGCCATTGGAAACTGAATATAAATTCCATAAGTGAAGAAGAAAGAAAAACTTTGGAAATACCAAAAGTAAGAGAATGAGATTAGAATTTTTGTAATGATTAGATAATATCTTTCAAAGATGCTAAAAATCATAAACAGGAATAGACACAAAAACCTTTACACACATATAAACACATATATGTAAATAATATTCTTAATTCTTACAGAATGTCCAAAAACTGATTTTCTTTTAAGGGAGAATATAGATAGGTTATAGTGATTCAACTCTAACCTACAGATGGTATTTTCCTACATTTTTAACCTTATTTTTCAATATTATTAAATAAACAGGGTATTTTATTATGGTTCCTACTAGTGAACTATCAGTTTTTGAGATATATAAACTGCTTAATTTTATCTTCATCATTGAAGAGTTTTTTCCCCATTGGGTACAGAATTCCAGTTTGGCTGTTGTTTTTATTTAGCTCTTTTAATATATCATTCTGTTGTCTCCTAGTTCTCATCATGTTGGCTTGTAGATCTGCCGTCAATCTTCTTGCTGCTCATTTGGAAATATTATGTATAATATTCCTTTAAATCCTTTTAAGATTTTTTTTTCTTGTCTTTCATTTTCAACAGTCTAACTAGTATATGCTGAGTTATTGTTTCCTTAATCGATGGGTTAATGTCTTTTCCAAATTTTGAAATTTCACGCATTATCCTGTCAAATATTGCTTTTCTCCTACTCTCTTTCTTCCCTCAGGTGACTCTAATTATCATTATGTTAGATACTTTCATTAGCCTTACATGTTTTTCACACTTTTCTGTATATTCTGTTTTTGCTCTACATTTCAGATTATGCTTTCTATTGCTCTATTTTTAGTTTATTTATGCTGCCTTTCTATCTAATCTTTGTTTTATCCCATTTATTAATTGTCAATTATTGTTTTCATTTCTTAAATTTCATTTTGTTTTTTATGTGATATATTAAGTCTCTGATGAATACCTTCATTTTTCATTTATAGTCTTAATCTTCATTTTTAATATACTATTTATAGTCACTTGAGAACTCTTGCTTGATAACTGAACTATCTGGTTTAGCTATTTTTTTTTTCTTTTAGTTTTTGATCTTATATCCCAGTCTCATGAATTGATTGTATATTTGTTACTTAATGCAGAACATTTTGTATAAAAAGATGAAGCAACCTTCCTCCAGTAAAGGCTTACTCTTTCTTCAACCAGGCAAATTAAGTTGGATTTATCACTTTGCTTGAGTAAGGGGCAAATTTGAGAGATGACTAGGTTTGCTTCTGCTCTCAGAGCATAGCATGGTGTGTTCACTGTAGCATCTTCTCCAATCTCTAAATCTTAACTCCTTAGCAGGGAGAGACTGCCAAAAACTGTGCTTTATGATAAGCACTTTAGGATTCAACTCAAATATCTTCTAAATTTGGTAAATGTCATGAGTATATAGCCAAAATTGATGAGATTCAGTTTTCCAATCTTCCCTTATCATCAGGATATTTTCATCTTAAGCTTTCAGTCCTGATTTTCCAGCCATATGAACGTGGATTTTTTTTTTTTTTTAATCTACTAGTGGTGGCTTTCTGCCAAGGAGAGATCTTGGTAATTAGGCCCATGCCCTAAGCCTAGTAATGCCAAATACTCTCAGGGTACAGTGGCAAGAACAGTTAACTGACTTCAACTATGGGTTGGTTCTCTCTCACCCCTATTCTATAATATTATACTAACCCCCAAATCCTAGTTGCTTCAGCTGTTCTCCAAATGTCTTTTATTCAGTGTTCTCCTACAGGCTACTCCACAATATGTACAAGTAGAAGTCCTACCAAAGCTCCTAAAAATGTAATTTTAAAACATGAAACAAATTAAACATACAAATATTATCAATATTAAATTTCATAATCTTCTAGTTCAGAAGGTTGTTTTATTTTAAATGAAATAAAAATTCAGAAAATTATTTGAAATTATAGACATATTTATTGCTTTGGTCATTACTGGGAAACTAAATTTATTTTCTAATTTCTTAGCATCTAATGTTGTATTATTCATTAAGGTATGTTAATAACCTTTTTCTATGTGGTGATATGGGGTGAGCAATATAAAAAGTCACTCAATGGGTGAAGAGGTCAAAAGGCACAAAATTTAAATTTTAAAATAAATAAGCCACAAGTATATAATGTACAACAAGGTGATTATAGATAACACTGTATTGAATGTTTGAAAATTGCTAAGAGAATATATCTTAAAAGTTTTTATCACACAAAAAAGCAGTCAAGTGCATTGGGGAAAAATTAGAGAATGAATGTGCTCATTTGATTGCTGTGGACCCCTTGTACAGTAGGAAGTAAGAAAATGAAACAATTCCCTTGATTCCCAAATTTGTGGAGAACAGTATACTTAGTATTGTAAAGGGAGATGATATTAGTAGAGTAAATAATTTTACTAAATGTGCATGAGCAGTTATATGTGGCTATAACCTGTAGGTCTCTGTTTTATTTTTGATGCTTTTTGAATTATCTAAGGTAGCAAATTTATAATTCACATTTATACAAACACATCCATCTACAAAAAATAGTTAAAATACTTGCAAAATTAGTTATATCATTTTTAAAAAGGATGGAGAAAAAGGGCCTGTTCTGTCTTTGCATAGGAACTAATATGCATGTCTGTGAGAAATTAGATATGAATGCTGGTAATATCTAGACACAAATCCCCCAGCCAAAGGGACTACTTTAAACAAGACCAGCTATTAAAAAAACTCACCTTTCAGATGTTTACACAAAACAAATATAATAAAATCTTTACCTAATACTTATTTTAAGCTGCAGATTTTATGTGGTAAAATGTTATGCCCAATGAATTAAAAATGCCCCTATCAATCTTGTGGTAAAAATGAAAACAAGTGACAAAAAATACTGTTTCTTAAAAAGAATAAAGTAAAACACTTTATGCTTTAATGACAAAAACTCACATATTGCCCTAAAATAATAGACACATGTGACAGAACAGAAGAGTGGGGTTTTTTGATTGTGAAACAAACCTAAATTTAAATAAGAAAAAATGATTATGTTTAAAGATATCACACAGCATTAAATCCTAATCTAAGTCAATGATAGTGCACTAAAAGCTTTAAAAATACATTTTTGACATAAAATGCTCATATTTTCAGGTGGGTAATAATTACTTAGAGATGTAACTCATTGATTTTGTATGGACTGCATAATGTAGCAAATTTTCATCCATTGTTAATACAACACACTATCAGAAAAAGAGGGGAGTAAGTTTGATCTGGCTGATTTTAAGCACCTCAGTAGAACAGAAATGTATTCAAATGAAGAACTGAGATAGAAAATAATTGAGAATAAAGATGTTAAGCCAGCTTTTTCTGGGAAAACTCAAAAGAAATATGATGCCCCAGACTTTAGAGAAGAAGTGACAACTGCTTTTATCCAAGACCGAGGTGAGACAGTGCAAAAGTCTGCACTTCCTGTGAGATTGACCAAGCGCATTTTCCAGAGTCCAGTCACAAGAATAACTTCCCATCCTGTCAATGAGGCCAGGTGCAGGCAATGAGAGGAGCCCCAGCAAGTCTGTGTGTACAGGAGACTGCGGGGACTCCAGGCCTGCAGCAGTGAAGGAGCAAATTCAAGTATTCTGGATGTCGCAAATACCATGAAAATAATTGGGGGTTGAGCGATTGAGCAAAAATGAAAAAGGACTTATGAACATAGACAACAATGTGGTGATTGCTGGGGCGAGGAGGGTACAAGGGGATTAATGGTAATAAAAAAATACAATAAAGATTAAATAAATAATAAATAAATAGATATATAAACTCTTCAGACAAAAATAAAATTCAAGGTCCATATACAAAGTTCAAATATATATAAAATAGAGCAACAGTTTGATTTTAATATCTCAAAATGCATCATTTAAAATAACATCCAAACCATAAAGCATTTGTAGATAAATTTAACAAAACATTTGCTAGATTTTTAAACTGAAAGCTATAAAATATGGTAGAGATACATTAATTAAGCTTATTATATTAATCAACTAATACATCAATAAGCTTAAAGTATTAACTAATTAACAAACTAATAAATACATGGAGAAATATTGCTTGTGTATAGCTCATAAGACTAAATATTGATAACATGTAACTTTCCGATTTTACATATAGATTCTAAGTAAATCAAATTAAAATCCCAGAAGACTTCTTTGAAAACTTGACAAGTTCATTATAAAATATATTTGTAGTTACAAAAACTTAAGAACAGTCAAACTAATGTTTAAAAAGAACATGATAGAAGAATTTCTATTGCTTAATTTCAAGACTTACTTTAAATCTGCAACATTAAAGATAGTGAGGTATTAGTGTAAGGATACACATGTAGAACTATGAAGCATATGAGTTTCCAAAAATAGACCCACACACAAATGGACATTTGATTTTCAACATAGATGCCAAGCAAATGCAATTAGGAGTAAATATACAAAGCCTTTTCAATAAATAATACTGGAAGAATTGGGCATCCAAATGTTAGAAAACTAACAAAAAATGTTACTTCACTGCTTATATATGAAAATGGACTTTTAAAATAATTATTGAATTAGAATATTCAAAACTATAAAACTTCTAGGAGAAAATATTGCATTTGGTTCAGGAGAGTTCTTAGAAAGACAAAAACAATAGTGGATAAAAAAAAAAGATAATTGCATTTATCAACATGAAAAATTTATCCTTCAAAAGACGTCCTGAAGAAAATGAAAAATCAATCAAGTCACAACAGTTTTACAAAAAAATGTTTATAAAATACACAGCTGATTTGAAAATTATATCCAGAATATATAAAGAAATCGTATAATTCAATTTTAGAGGATAAATTTCGGCAGCCGTCCATCTCGAGAGACGATGGTGTAGCTTCTTAAGAGTCTATCTGCACCGCTGAGAATGGTTGTGCAGTCCGACTCAGGAGTGACACGGTATCTGTCTCCTCCCGTGTTGAATCGACATCTTGCGATGACGCTGGAGTGTCCTCTCCAGTGAAGCTGAAGCTACAGAGCCTGGGCAGGGTGATATGGAGGGTCTGCTGTTGCCCATGCAGCAGACCCCCCCTCTCTTCGCAGCTGAAGGGTCCAAGGGAAAGACGGAGTCAATACAGCTTGGCTTCAGGTGCGCCGCAGGAGTTGCCGGTGTTGACTACAACGTCAAACCGCCTTAGGGACTCCGGCTCCGGATTTTCTGTCGGGGTTTACTCCCTTAGCCTTTCCCCTGAAGAGGTATGCCGCAAGGTAGCGGAGGTTTTTTTGGAGTCAGAGTTTTCCTTCTCTGATGTGCCCTGACTGGAAGATCGAACCAGCGACACTTAGCTCGCAGGCCGATGCTCAATCCACTGAGCCAAACCAGCCTCTAGAGGATAAATAACCCAATGAAAAATTAGCAAATTTTAGTACCAGCCATTTAACAAAAGAAGTTATATGGATCACAAAAATACACATAAAATATGCTCAAAATTATTAGTATTAGATAATCAAATTAAACCACTACACACATACCAGAAAAGATTCAATTTAAAATTCTGACAATATCAAGTGTGGTTGGATATAGAACACCTAAAAATCTCATACATTGCTGAGAGAATGCTAAACAGTACAACCAGCTGTATGGGTTGAATTGTGTGATTTTAATTGGAAATAAAATTATTGCAGATGTCAGTTAAGATGATGTCACTAGTGCGACACCTAATACAATAAGACTGCTGTCCTTTGTATAAAGTGGAAATTAGTACAAAAGAGAAGCATAAAAGGAAAATGATGTGAACAAACATGGAGAAAAAATGACAATCTACAAATCAGGGAGAGAAGCTTGGAACAGGTCTCCTAGCCCTCAGGAGGAACCAACGCTGCCAACACCTTGATCTCAAACTTCTATGGTCTGGAATGGTGAAACAATGAATGTTCTGATTTTTAAGGCACCTAGCTTGTGATGCTTTGTTACAGCAACACTAGCAAACTAACATGGCCACTTTGGAACATCGTTTAGCAGTTTGTTATAAAATATATACTTAACCCACTAACTAAAAATCTCACTCAAGATGTTTACCCAAGATAACTGAAAGGATATATTCATGCAATGACCTATATGGGAATCTTCATTACAGCTTAACCCTCAACTGGAAACAACCAGACATCATCTGATAAACATATAAAATATTTTAGTACATTTATAAAGTGGAATGTTACTCGGCAATAAAATAAAACAAAATGCTCATACATGCAAAAATACTGATAAGTTTGAATTACATCATGTTAAGTAAGAGAAGTAAGACACAAAAGGCCATATGCTGCATAACTACATTTATATAACTAAGAAAGGCACAACTACAAGGAGAGAAAAAAACCCAATGAATAGCAAGTTCCGAATGAAAAGGGGATTATTATACACAAGCACTGAAAACTTTTCTAATACATACAAAATGAGACCTATGTTGCATTTTGGAATGCTATTCTCCCTCTGAACCTTTATTTTGCGGCACATGTAAAAGAAAATGCTTTAGTGTTTTGTAAAAGCTGAGTGTGCGCAGTCTTATTGGATCTGCCTCACCAGAAAATGCTGCAATGACTTATAAACAGAAGAGATTTATTGATAAATTCACAACTGAAATCAAAGCAGTGATGGAATAAAGAGGGAAGGGTGGTAAAGGAGAAACTACATATTTATTAGGTGGGTAATGCACATTAAGTAGAAAAAGTAAAAATGATTATAAAAAATGTTGTAAGGTTGGAGTTACTCTTCTAGCTCTGTGAAAGTTGACTTTGACTCTATTAACTTAGTCAAGTAAATTTTTTCTGAAGCTTCACTTTTTTCATTGAAATAATGAATTGAAGAGGGAGTAATAGTATCTAAATTTTATACCAGCTCAACACAGGAAGATAAACTCAGATCCTAAAATACAAGTTGCCAGGATGTGTCATTGTAGCCTGAAATACACTAGAGGAACATGAGTGACATGTTAGGTCTTACAACACAAAGATATGGTGAAGTGTGGCAGGGACCCAGCACACTTAAAAAGGATGTGAAGAAGTTTACAAACAATGAACACAGCTATCACAGTGTCACCCAAAAAGTTCAAGGAATTTTAAAAAGATAAAATAAATATAAATTCCAAACACACACACAAATAGTGCCTTACTCTGTATTAAAGATGATGCTGGAGTGCCAGCCTCACTCTGAGAATCACACTTTTAGATGCTGTAGACACTCTATGACACATTCAGAAGAAAGGGCACAGGACTCAAGGAGCTCTAAAACTAATCTGCAGGGAAAACTGAGAAAACTTTATCTTTTTATTCTGTTTCTAAGGGAACACGCCATTTTCAAATATTTAAAAGGTGCCCTTATGGGAGAGGAATTAGATATATGCATATTGATTGTGTGATTCAGAGGTCTAAAACTGGGATATTTGTTTATAGATAAATATAGATTTAAGCCAGCTTTTTAATAGTCACAACTGTCTAAAATATAAAAAGATGCTTGAAGAACTGGTTGGAAACCATTTCACAGAAGCTATTAAAATGTGGATGTATGGCCATGTGTTATGGAAATTTATAAAATTTATAAAAATCAACTGGGTAGTTGGAGTAGATCAGATTCAACATTCTTTTCAATGCAAAGGTTCTATGATCCCCTGGTAACTCTCATTTGCTACCTAAGTAAGAACAAGCATGGAAATGAAGGGAAGACAAATTTCCGCTCAAGAGACGTAACACGTTGCTAAGAATTATGGTTGTACAGTGATCCGATGTGTTCTCCCCATAGTAAGCCTCATTCCCTACTAGAGGAAATGTCAAGGTGTATTCACAGTTTAAAATCATTTGCAGGTCCCCTGAATGCTATTAAACTCAGGATATTCTGCCTGGCATTCAGACCCTTTCTGCAGGCCCTGCTCTATCAATTTCTATTCATGGCTATTCTCCAAGTCAGAGTCTACTGCTGAAAAAGGAATATGTACATGTTTGCTTACATACTGTTTCCACCATTATAATTGAGTATAACATTCTATTGTAGAAGAATACCTTCTCTCTTTTCTTCATTCTATGCAAATTTTACACATTTGTCAAAAACCAGTTCAACTTCAATCTGTTTCATTGAAGCCTTCCCTTATTCCACTCATCAAGCTGTATTTTCCTCTGCAGAATGCTACCTGCTCATAAATCTGTCTCTCTAAAACAAAATCAATTGTTTCTAATACTTTCCTAAGTGACTATGCTCCAATCTCAATTTGAAGTCAGAACCAAATCTTATATTGCTCTTGCATCCACCAATGCATCTACAGTATAATTTGACACAGAATTGATATTTGGTAAAAGCTTCTGTTTCCTGCAGAATCCTAGGAGTCTAATCATATCTATTCTCTGACTCTAAATACGACAAATATCATTGTTATTTAATTATTTTAGTTTTCTTGTGTTGGTTATCTATTGCTGGGTGACAAAATTAGCAACTGAACTCACAAATATTTATTATTTCATGTAATTTCTAAATGTCGGGAATCTGAGCATGACTTAGCTGGGTTGTTCTGGCTTAGGGTCTCACATAAAATTCTAGTCCGCATGTTGGCTGGGGCTTCAGTCTTTTGAAGGTTGACTGGGGATGAAGGATCTGCTTACTTGGTGGCTCATTAAAATGGTGTTGTCTGGGGTCTGAGTTTCTTGCTGGCTGTTGGCAAGAGGTCCCACTGCCTTGCCATGTGGATCTCTCCACAGGGCTGCTTAAGCATTCTCATTTCATGGCAGTTAACTTAAACCAGAGTAAGGGAGAGCCAGGCAGACATTACCTTGTCTTTTATAACTTAGGCTAAGACTGTATATAGCATTATTTCTGCCTGTTCTATTGGTCCATTATATACTGACCCAAATTTAATGTGAGAGAGAATTATACAATGTGAAAATAGTAGGAGGGCAGGTTCATTAAGGGCTTGCTATTACATGTCTCCTATTAATTGCTTGATATAATCAAACTTACAAGGTGATTTTTGTTATTTGTGTTTCATATCATTGTAAAGTGGTAACAAGAATAAGGACAACAGGTCAAATTATTTTAGCCATTTTCCTTTCAGTTTTATATATTTTTAATTTTCCAAGTTGAATTAATTAAATTGCCTTATAACTTGATTTTTTTCTCTTTAGTTTTATTGTTGGCACTAATATAACTGTCTCATCCCTTCCCTCCTTTGCACACCTCCACCGATCCCCATACCTGCTTCCCTCTGGCTGTCACCACACTGTTGTCTGCATCTATGAGTTATGCATGTATGTTCTTTGGCTGAACCTTTCACTTTCTTTCATCCAGTTCCCCAGACCTTTCCCCTCTGATAGCTGTCAGTCTATTCCATGTATCGATGCCTCTGTTTCTATTTTGTTCATTAGATTCCACATGTAAGTGAGATCATATGGTATTTGTATTTCTCTGACTCTTTATTTCTCTTAGTATAATAATCTCCAGGTTCATCCATGCTGTCACAACAGGTAAGATTTCCTTCCTTTTTACAGTCATGTAGTATTCCATTGTGTAAATCTAACACATGTTTTTTTATCTACTCATCTACTGATGGGCAGTTGATCTGTGTCCAGATCTTGGCTATTGTAAATAACATAAAGGTGCATGTATACTTTCAAATTTGTTTTTGGGAATTTTTAGGATATATTCCCAGAAGTGGGATTGCTGGGTCAAAAAGCAATTACGTTTTTAATCTTTTGAGGAAACTCCACCTGCTTTCCACAGTGGCTGCAGCAGTCTGCGTTCCCACCAACTGTGCGCGAAGGCTCCCTATTCTTCCTCCTCGCCAGTGCTTGCTTTTGTCTTGGTTTATTGATTATAGCCATTCTGACAAGTATGAAGTGATATCTCATTGTGGTTTTCATTTGCATTTCTCTGATGATTGGTGTCACTGACTATACTTAATGTGTATACTTTATTAGAATAATGAGAGAAGTTGATCAAAGGAAAGAATAAAGAGATTAATTGGATTCCTTCAAGTTTTATTCTGAATTTTCAATGTAAATTGTTCTGTTATTAAATAAAGTGAAAATTGAAGACCTTAAGTTTAATTAATGCAGAAGAGATTATCTATAAGGTGTTAGAAAACTAAATATACTTTCCTCATGGTAGTTTTAAAAGTTAATTTTTTTCTAAAATTTTCTTACATTTTAATTATCATCAAGAAAAAAATACTTTAAAAATAATTCTGAACAATGAGAACAAATAAATGATGAAAACTGTAGATACTTCTTGAACTGAACCCATTTTTTTACATAAAATTAAAAATAAGTTAATGATCTGGGCATTATTGATAGTCACATACTTTGTCTTAGATCTCCTTGAAAATGAATTTTCCTTTGTTGTAAATCTTCACTTGTGAATATCCAAATCTCTTCTTTTCATGTAAGTTAACCTCCTCAACTAAAGATGATTATTTCATAATCCACATCCTACTTGACTTGTTGTTTACACCACTTCTACAGATATTATCTTCTCTTTATGGTCCCCCTTTTGTATTTTTTGTGTGTAACATTTCATATTTCCAGCTAGAATGTCATCTCTGGGAGATGGCAATTGTACTCCTTACACCAAACACCGTGCTTAAAATATGTCAGGTTTCCATAAATGTTTATTGAAATAAAACATCCTTGCCTTATTCCAGATTTTATCTTAAATTTAGAACTGTGCTTATGTCATTCATAAGCCTTTTTTCCTTTTTTTGGAAATAAGATATTTCTACAACAATCGGCCATACTTTACTATGAAGTTTTGTTGTTGTTGTTGTTGTTTCGGGGACATATCAATGTATTATTCTAGTTGAAAATACTCTCTGAATTATCAAGAATATACTAAATTATATTTAACTTGGCTATAGCATTATCTAGTTGTATGTTATTAACTTTCAAATGGAAAATCTATGAATGATAATTCAATATCCCTTTATCTTTCTTCAGATAACCCTACCTTGGCCTCTGTTCGGAAAGCATCCTTTTTCACTTCTTAGTCCTTGTGCTTCAGAAAGGGCTCCACTACTGGCTGATAGGATTGGTTCCCAGGCTTAAAACAATGAGGCTATTATATAGTAATTAGTTAAGTGATAGTCATTATGCAAGCATACTTTCAAAACCAGTAAGAAACAAAATGTGTCTAGAAAACGTATTCTTAACTTCTTTCATGAAATTTAAAATAGAGAGAAACCAAGGTGAATTGATTCCAATATCATTATAGTGTATTCAGATCTATATATCACTTAGTAGCAGTTCAGGTCAATTCATATAGAAAATAATACAATAAAGAATAAATGTTGTTTTGCAACTGTAAACCTACCTATTCCCCAACCTGAGTATATATATAAAGAAATTGATTTTAATGAATTGGCTGATGCAGTTATGAAGGAGAGCAAGTCAAAATGTATAGTGTATGCCAACAAGCTAGAGACCCAAGGTAGAGCCAAAGTTGCAGTTTAAGTATGAAGGCCATCTGTTGGCAAAATTCTCTCTTGTTGAGCAGAGGTTAGTCTTTGTTCTATTTAAGCCATCAGTTGATTGGATAAGACATATCCATATTATGGAGAGCAATTTGTTGTATTCCAAGTTCACTGATTTGAATGTTAATCTTACCCTCCCTCGCAAGAAAACATCCTCACACAGAATAATATTTGACCAAATATCTGGCACTAGGACCCAATTAAATTGACACATAAAATTAACCACCATAAGCTTTATAGTAAGATCATAAAAATTGTAGCATAAATTTCACTTAACGTAACTTATTTCATATTAGTTTTTATTTCCTCTTCTATATTATTAACATATACTTACGTTTGCTTAAATCTTTTATTATTTTATTTGGTAATTTAATAATTTAACTGTCTTCCTTTAGTAAATTGCAAAGGTCATATTACGTTAACACTTTTATCAAATCAACTCTGGTTTTAGTAATAAACATTTGTTTTTCTTGCCCAAAGCAATTCCTGAAGTAACATCATAGAGAATAACACCAATTCCTAAAAGTCTGCCCTAAAATTTTCAAACAAAAAGTTTAGGGTCATTGGCTAAAACCTGATGAAATTTTAAAAGGGCAAAACCTTAGTGAAAAAAAGTCTTATCTTAGTTTTTAAAGTCTACACATCTTAAAAGATTCACATTCATTTGAATTTTTAACATTTTAATCTACCTAGTTTCACTACATTTTAATCTACTATAAATATAGTATTAAAAATAACTAGAGGGAATTAAACATTTTTCATGTAATAATTTCCTGGGTTCGTTACCCTTTACTACAGGAGAGCTTTGATGTAACAGATAAGTAGAAACATCTAAACATATAATATCGAGATCCTCTAGAGGAAGGATTGCTTTCCTGGTGATAAACAGGTTTATCAAACTCTATCAAAGTTCAAGGTATAGTTCAAGACCTCAAAAGAAAATTGTAACTTCCAACTTTATGAAGGTGGATTTCCTGTTCCATAACTATCTTTTAATTTGTGTCCCTTTAATGCAATCTTTTTTTATATCTCCAGTTGCATGATCTTATGCTTTGGAACAGTCTGGAAGAAACTCTCTAGGAAATAACTCTACCTGCTGCACTGAATTACAGTATTTCCTCAGTCATATCACATCTGTGATGCCACTTAACACCTGCACCACACTTATCCTGGTGAATTGCTGCTGTCTGTTCTGTGACTTAATGGCACAGAATATACACCATATGTTTGTAATTCTTTTGTAATATGTTTGAAAATGTGTATACAAATGAATCCTCTTCAGGTGCAAGAGCAGGAATATGTAGTGCAATTAACAGTTTGAGCTCACACCTGCTTTAAATACCACATAGACTTGTATTTTAATTACAAGGTATGCAGTGAGACCACCCAAAGTCTCTATTCCATATGTAGTCTAAAGAACTGGAGCAGAATCCAATTCCAAGTTTTCAGCCTTGTTTTCAAGGCCCACACATTTTACATTTAAGAAATAAATATTCTTTTTATAGACAACTCAATTACTTAAGGAATTAAAAAAATGAAAGATCATATATTTTAAATAACAGAAACAGAAAATGAAGATTGATTATTGACTGGTTGAAAATATAATAGAATTTCATACCTAGATATATTTAAATACACACTTTTGACTCAAATATTTCTTGGTGTTGTACCTCTTATTTGTCGAGTTTAACATGTCTGAACTGGATTACAGAAAGAGTTCTAATGCTAGTTTTGTTAATACTATCCATCATTTCCACCAGCAGCATGTGAAAATTACTATTGCTTCGTATATCCTTATCAACAATAAAATCAGCAGACTGCTAAATCTTTGTCAGTCTTGCAGAAATATTATTGTGGTCTTAATTAACAATTCTCTAATCCTGATGTGGTTTTCACTTGATGATTGGCTATTCTTATTTCCACTTCCATGTAATGCTGCCAATTTGTCCAAATGTCTTTTCCCATTTTAAGTGGCATTGGTGTGTATCTTACTGCGTTGATATGAAGAAGTGCTTATGTTGTACATACTAGATATTTTATGGTTGTGTTAATTGCAGGTAGTTTCTTCTAGATTCTACCTAGTCATATAATTGATTTTATAAATAAAGTCTTTTATGAATAACAAAGTTTAATTTTAATGTTGTAAATTTATTAATATTTTCCTTCATGGTATATGTTTTGAGATTTTAAATACAAAATATTTTCTGAGCCCAAAGTGTTTAAGCTATTATTTCCTTCTAAAAGTTATAAAATGTTTTTTCTCACCTTTTGTTCCTTGATCTAACTGGAATTGATTTATTTGTTTGTGTTAGGCAGCAAACTGTTTTTATTTTTTTATTTTATGCCTATCTTTTGTACCATTAATTAAGTAGTTGCTCTTTTTTAGTCACTTCTGTTGCAATACAATTGTCCATGAACAGGACAAACAGGTTCTGATCTAATGGTCTTTATTTCTTTACCAAGACCACACCATATTAGTTAACTTAGAGTTTTATTAAAAATAGTTTTGATATCTAATAGAGCAAAACTCCTCACCTCATTATTCTTCAAGAGCAACTTGGCTATTTTGATATTTTGTTCTAATATAGCCATGTTAGTGTCAGCTTCTCAGAGTATTAAAGATATGTGTTGTTGTTGTTTTAGTTGGGGCTGAATAAGGTTTATACATAAATTTATCAACAATTGCCTCCTTAGGAGTTGTTTTGTTATTAATATTTTTAATTGTTTCTGTAAAAGTTTTGAATGTGCTTCATAATATTTAATCCTATGTTTCTCATTTTTTACTTGATATTTTAATGGTAGCATTTGTTATTTTGGTTGACAGTGTTACTACTTGAAAATATTGAATACTCCATTTTGGGGGTGGTTGTATTTCCCCACATCTTTAAGATCAAACTTGGTCATATTTACATTTACATGTTACTTATGGGCAGCAATTTAAAGAGCCTATGCATGGTTTGATCCACTCTCTTTTCTCTCCAATATCAGTGTTTTGGATAGGTACTGCTCAATCTTTTTTGGTTCCAGTATGAGGACAATGAGAGGCAGTTCCAGAGCTGACCTGCACAAACTGTAATCAAATGAGCAAAAATCATATCTGGAGCTCTGAGCTACTGAGGTTTTGGAGTCATTTGTAACTGCTTTATATTTTAATGTGTGTTTCTCAACATTTTTTTCTTCTTTATAGCTTTCTCCAAAGATAGTTTTTCTGGGCTTACTATTCTAGATGATAGTTATTTTTTAGCACTTTCAAAATCATCAGAAAATTTACAAATGTGATTCATTATGTTATCAAATTACAAAGACAATTTACTTTCAACAATAACAGATAAATACTTTCATCTGGAATAGTAAGCCCAGAAAAACTATCTTTGGAGAAACAAAACAAAGTAAACATAGTTTTAGACAAGTAAAAATTATCAACAGATTCTCTAAAGAAAAGATGATTAGAGTATAAACCTAAAGAAGAAGAGAATATCCTAGAAGAAAGAATCAAAATGCAAGAAGAAATCCTGGTCAAAAATAATCATTTTCATATATTTTAAATTTTATTTTTTAAAATGATAAGATGTTAATATGTAACATTAAAAATTAATGATAATAGAGGTAGTTTCATGAAAATGTCATATAATTTGAAAATTTTGAAATAAAGTAAATATATTGGTTCTGTTTAGGCATTCTTCATGGTGAGATTTTTTTAGCTAAAAATGTACTATATCCATGAAAAAAAAAATGCAATAGAGTGCATAATTGTGGGAGACAGGCAGGCGTGGTTTGAAAGACTTTGACAACCCCTCTGCAGAGACCCACCCCAAAACAGGAACTTGGGACTTAACCAGCAGGTTTCTTTCTTTAATGCTTACTCTGAATCCCACCCTCCAGGGGATTTTAAAGATAGAATAGAAATCGTCGGCAGCTGTCCGTCTCGAGAGACGATGGTGTAGCTTCTTAAGAGTCTATCTGCACCACCGAGAATGGTTGTGCAGTCCGACTCGGGAGTGACACGGTATCTGTCTCCTCCCGTGTTGAATCGACATCTTGCGATGACGCTGGAGTGTCCTCTCCAGTGAAGCTGAAGCCACAGAGCCTGGGCAGGGTGATATGGAGGGTCTGCTGTTGCCCATGCAGCAGACCCCTCCTCTCTTCGCAGCTGAAGGATCCAAGGGAAAGACGGAGTCAATACAGCTTGGGTTCAGGTGCGCCGCAGGAGTTGCTGGTGTTGACTACAACGTCAAACCGCCTTAGGGACTCCGGCTCCGGATTTTCTGTCGGGGTTTACTCCCTTAGCCTTTCCACTGAAGAGGTATGCCGCAAGGCAGCGGAGGTTTTTTGGAGTCAGAGTTTTCCTTCTCTGATGTACCCTGACTGGAAGATCGAACCAGCGACACTTAGCTCGCAGGCCGACGCTCAATCCACTGAGCCAAACCAGCCAGGGGTCTAGAATAGAAATACAAAGTGGCTTTTAAGGGAAAGGGAACCTGCTCAGTTTTTCTTTGTATAGCCTCAAATCTTTGTCAGCAGAATGTGAAAAACAGAATAATTAAGTAAGAGGAAATGTTTTTGACCTTGTGTAAAATACCTGGGTACTTCAACCTTGTATTGATCGGCATTTCCCTTTCACTCCCTACCATTTGGGGAAGGGCTGCATGTGTTACGCATTTCTGCATGTGGAAAGTAGATAAAAACCCTGGCTAATAAAGAAATGAGGGTTATTTTCCTCAGAGAAAACCCCCTCCCTTCTTCAGATGTAGAGTATCTAAGTAGTTTCTTCATCCACTCCGAGGGACCCAGAGTCTCTCTCACATAATTACTTAATAGGTAAAAGTAAAAAAGGTAGTAAGGAAATAAAAAATAATTCTGAAGACAAAAAATAGTAGAAAAAGTGATAAAAATAAGCAAAAAATAAGATGATACACATTTCAGTAATGACATTTTAAATAAATGCAATTATTGTAAAAAGTACATTTTTTTTCATATAAAGAAACTAATTCTGTGTTGTTTAGGGAAGAAAATTCAATGACATAAGTTTTATGGGCCAGGAACATGGGACGTAGAGAAAGCTGACCAAGGCTGGAGTGTGAAATTGGAGAAATTCAGCACAACTACACACTGTGGAATTTTTTTTAGAACAGTGAGGGAAATTAGCAGAAATATTATAATTACTAAAGTTGATTGAAGTTTCAGAATGTACCTGCATGAGATTCTTGTATGTATAATTTCACCCAAATATCACAGGAACTTAAATAGTATACATTTTTTCATATATATGTGTGTGTGTGTGTGTGTATGTTTATTTATATATATGTACGTGTGTGTGTGTATGTGTGTGTGTGTGTATGTGTACATATATATATATATGGAAAAGGGGATAGAGGAGGAGAAGTAGAAAGAAGAAGATAAGGAGGAAACAATGACAACTGAAATAACATAATTTGTATAAGATCGCAAATTATAGTGGACAATATGGTGCATTTTCTCAACATCCACTCTTTACTCCCCTTCAATAGTCTCAACAGAACATTTTCTATGTTAAAAAATCCAACACTTTTCCACTTAGCCATATGTTTCAGAAGATCACTATTCCTAAATTCCAGGAAACAATTCTGATTAAATCTGAAACTGGCACTTTATGGCATTTCTTTGCTGACTCATATTGGCCCATTTGGCTTTGTGTCTAAATATGATTTTATCAGGCTGTAGAAATGTTTTACTTTGTGTTAAATTTCCCTTTGTAATCTGTTTCTCTCATATCATAAAATCATAATTAAAAGTGAAGCTGTGGAGTTAAACAGACTTGAGATTTGAGCTGATCAATAAAGAACTTTATTAGCCTATATAACTGTAAGTCCAGAAGAAGAAAACTCCCTGGGTTCATGTGATCAATAGTTCAATGATGTCCTCAAGTATCCAAGGTCTTTCTGTTCTTAGTCTACAGATATTTTGGCATTGGCTTCATTCAAAGGCTGTTTCCTTTGTCATTTTAAGATGGCTGCTACTAGTAAATGGACATATGTATATTTTTGTTCATGCCAAGAAGAGAGTTCCCAAACTTTTGAGTGTGAAAAAGACCATTGAGCTGCTTCATACAATGCAAGGATGTATTTGGAAGATATGGGGGGATAATTGGAGAAATGTTAGAACCAGAGAATAAGAGCACCTCTGGAGACTAACAGCCCTCTGGACTTATCGTTATGTAAGATAATAAATTTCTTTATGTGTTAAAACTTTTTGAGTCAATAATTTTGTTACTTGAAGCTAAAAGTGTGCCACACATACAATATGTCTGTTACACACAATATGTAAGTGGTAAATACAGTTACCTAAGCCCATCTTTTTGATCCTTGTGCATGCCTTACTTTTAATCACTATGCTATACTGTCTGTAAACTATGACTTTGCAAGTGATAAGGACATAAAGCAGAAAACAGTTCAACCTAAAATTTAAAGTATTCTTAAGTATCCAAAGCTATGTGAATAGATGTAATATTCATGTTTAACTAATATTTTTCTGAATATAGAAACATGAAATTTCAAAAATTACATTGCCATATCCAAAATTAATTATTTTTTTAAAAACTATATAGGCCCTGGCTGGGTTGCTCAGTTGGTTAGAGTGGTCAGGTTTGATCCTGAGTGAGGACACATACATGAATCAACCAATGAACACATAAGTAACTTGAAAAGACAATTCAGTCTCTCCCTCTAAAATCAATCAAAATAAATAAATAAGTGGCTATATATGTTGACAACTTCTTTTCAAATTATAAAAATATGCATAAACATCCTACAATTATCTATGTAAAAAATTAACAAATATTATATCTTACCATACAACAAATTAGAGCACATTATCCTTTAATTCAAGAATATCATGACAATTTTAAAAATAATTTAATTATCCAGCCTAATTTCGTTTTCCAGATATCTTCAGGTAAAATTATAGCAGTCTGTACTAGAACATTAGATAATGTAAGAAGCTCCCAAAGGTATCAAATAATCTAATCCTTGTTTAGCATGAGGGAACCTTCCCAGTTGGAATGTGTAGTTGTCTGGCAACCAGCTGACTGATGATGATCAGCGAGTTAGTAGATTGGCCAATATGTTCACAACCTAATCATTTTCTTATTTAACTGACAGTTGATTTCCTCATTCAAGTTTCTTAGTGCATTAAAACAGGTTTTAAGGTTTTGTCGTTGCTGGCTTTTTTGTTTGCTTGCTTTTGTTTTTTGTTTTTTACCTGGCAAAGTACTAATTACTGCAAGACATAAACTGTTGTTAGTGTAGGGGGATCTAAGCATGCCAACCTTTCCATATTACCTGGAAATTGGCAATCAAACTTGTTTTCCCAGTAATTCCAGTTATCAAAGCCAAATATCTGAGATCATCTGAAACTTCTTACTCTCTTGCATAGTCCAAATTGTTCCTGTGTTAAGTTTGTTTTGTCTTGTTTTAAATTTTTGACCTTTCTTACCTCTCACATTGGTCTCTTTTTTCTTCCTACTTTTTTGCCTACATGTAGACTTTTATCAAAATAAACAGTACCCAAACCAGTCTTCGTGAAAATAATTTTATCTTTCCTCTTTTGTTCTCTTTCATATTTACAAAATGAGTATCAGATGTCACCCTCTTGTTCAACATACTTCTAAAGCTTTATATCATCTACTTACTGAAAAAATAAATTCAGGATTCTCTTTGCTTCACTCTTCTTTCAAAGAGTAGGGAAATACTGAGTTGAAGAAAATATATTTTCAGGCCTTTGCTAAGGTGTTGTCCCTCTTATAAAATCTCATCTCTTGGAGAGGATTCCCTCTCTGTTCAGTTGGCTAGTGAAAGGAGCACCAAAGGTGGGTGGCTCACACATGACATAGTCTTGAAAGGGATAAATTACACCACTTTTATCTTAAAATTTATTCTCAAAAAACTGAATCCTTACTCTCTTTATTTCCCTTGGTGTGATCTATCATCTATCTATCTATCTATCTATCTATCTATCTATCTATCTATCTATCTCTCATCTATCTATTTATCATGTATCATCTATCTGTCTCATCATTTCTTATCATCAGAATGGAAAGATACTGATGTTGAAAATTTAGATTAAAACTCAGCTTGAAAGCTACCAAAGAAAACTTTTCAATTATTGTTGTAGGTTTTTCAGACCAACATCTAACACAGAACAAAAAGAAGTTCTTCCACTATCCTAAAATGAGTCCAAGATGGTTAGATTGGTGCCAGAGAAAAATATTTTTATGCTAATAAATTTGCAAATTGGCTCATTGTGTGTGCTCTATGATAATTTTTCTGAGAGACCTCTAAGAAGGTGACAGTGACAAAAGGAAATTCTAGGGTTCAGAATTATGGATTATGCTATTACAGTTGTTCCAATTTTCCCCCTTTGCTCCCCTCCACATTAATAAACAAACAAGAAAAACTATATAGCATGCCATAAGGTGATAAAATCACTAGAAAAATAAAGATCAGAAAAAGGGCTAACAGAAGTCTTGGGGAAATAGCAGACTGCCATTTTAAATAGGATGGTCAGGTCAGTTTCATTGACAAAATGATGAGTAACCAGAATTTATAAGAGGTGCAGAGATCTAGGGATGAGTATTTCAGGCAGAGAAAACAACTAATTAAATGGCCCTAAAGCATGTGAGAAGAAACCAAGTGGAGCTACAACAGAGTATGTGAGAGAATGAGGTCAGAAAGAAAAGAAGAACTTAATTGTAAAGGGCCTTTAAAGCCATTAAAGAGGTTTTGGTCTTTACATTGAGAAAAATGAAGGACCACTGGAAGGGTTGAAGCAGCGAATGAAAAGGAGCCATTTTATGTTTCAAAAGAATCACTCTAGTTGTTGTGCAGAAGCAGAGAGAACACAACTGTGGTGTTCCTGGGGAAGGATGATGTAGATTGGATTGGGTGATATGCTAGAGGTGGTGAAAATCAGATGCTAAAAGTATTAGAAAGTAAATCTCAGTAGATTTATGAATACTAAATTTGAGATGACTACTCAACATGTAAGTGGACATTTCAAGAGGGTGTCAGATTTGTAAGATTTGAGTACAAAGCTAAAACAATTATTTTGGAAGTTATCAGGAAATGGATGGTAGTAGCTAAAGTCATGAAACAATGGGATTACTGACTACAAGAGTGATAGCAGATAGAGAAAAACAAGCTCATGGGCTGATCAAGGGAATGTGCCAATATTAAGAGTTTAGGGGGATAAGGAAGAAACTGCAAAGAATATTGAAAGGAAAAGAAAAAGTGATACAAAACCTATCAGTGTGTGGTGTATTAGAAGCTAAATAAAGTATTTTAAGGAAGAGTTGGTCAACACTGTTATAGAATACTGAAAAATCAGTTAAGATAAAGATGATAACTGGTCACCAGATACGGCAACATGAAAGTTGTCGATAAGAGCAACTTTTGTGGAATGGTAAAAGAAGTGATGATGAGAATGAAGTGTTAATAGAATGTGTTTCAAAACAGAAGTTCTGAAGGTATTATTTTACAGTTATATGTGTATATGTATATATGTATATTACACATATGTATATTGTATAATTTATGTGTAATATGTACATATACATGTTTACACATATTCCACATACATATATATAATACATATTTTTACATATGTAAAGTGGGACAAAATGACCTTCAGTAGGAATAGAATATGGATTACACACACACACAGGAAACAATGTCCTTGAAGAGCTGAAAGACATCAGTATGCAATGTACTATCCTCAGATATGTTCAGAAAAAAACCTATCCTTTATTATAAGAGGATAAGCAGACTATATGGGTTCATTATCAGGTAAGTGAGTATATGTAATCAAAATTAATCATCGGTACTAATTTTCTAATGCTGCATAACAAATTACCACAAACTTAGCAGCTTAACACAAATCATGTTGACTATCTCAGTTTTCATGGGTCAGAAGTCCACACATGGCCTAACTGTGTGCAAGTTGTCAGTCAAAATTATGACATCTGGTTCCCAGCTCACATGATTGTTGGCAGAACTGACTTCCTTAGAGTTGTAGAACTCTTGACTGTGTGCTCATTCAAAGCTTTGAATCTCTGCTTGCAGAGAAGGCCTTGGTTTCTTGATTCAGCCAGCACCACCTAGGAAAAATTCCCTTTTGAAGAACTAAAATCAAGTTATTGGAGATACTAATTACATCTGTCAAATCCTTTCATCTTTGCTAAATGGTGTGAGTAACATCCCACCCCTTGCCCATATTTTATTGATTGGAAATAAATGGCAGGTTGTGCCCACACTCAAGCAGAAGGGCCTATACAAGAGTTTGATTACTAGAGTTCATTCCACCTCATCTTCTAATTCACTCTTTGATTTTAATGTTTTCCTCTAAAGAGAATAGGAAGCAAAGTCAACAACTAAGATTGAACCTTAGCAGGAGATGTTAAAGGTACGAGGAAAAGAAAAAGTTTAGAAATAGTTATATAAAGGAAGAGGAGACAGAATGACTGAATGAGTCCCACTTGATGGATTGATCATGCATATAATGTGAACATGGTATTATTTTTTGTCTTTCTTCAGTCATGTTAGGCTGTGTGAGTTGTGTGATGGAGCAGGCAGAGAGTTGAATTTCATCTCAATACAAAGTGGAGGGAAGGGAAGTTAGTTAATTGAAGAATAAGTTAAGTTGATTTGTATTTTCTGAAATACACAAAATAATGCTTTTACCTAAACATTCATTCAAAAAAATCTCTTGAGTTTAAATTAATGTATTTGAACTTGAGATAGTACTGTAAATCCTGTGAATATTTATTATTTATATTTGATATTTGTAATAATCATCAATCCCTTTGTCTGCTGTAGAAAATCTCAAAAAATATCCGATTTATCTTCAATGCTAATAAATATGCAACATTTATTTATATCTCTGCATATTAAACACACTTTAGTATTTAACAGTTTTCTATGATAACCAAAATAGGCTTTTTCTGTCTATCTGATCTTTTACTAATCTCAGGAAAGTTTTAAAATTCAGATATAGTGAATATGAATATAATTAAAATGTCTCTAAATATATTCAATCACTTTTATCAAGTTGATGATAAAGCCTGTCACTGCACTTTGCATGCTGATATAATATTATACATAAATTTTAAGAGCTTGCTCATCTTTGCATGCAAAATGTTATTGTTTGAACCCATCCTTTGTGGAAGGTCTAGAGACGGCCCATCCAGGTGCTAGTGGTGATCAGCTGTAACGACTGGATTTCTCCAGGCAGGTGTTAAAGGGAATCTTCCTACCAGCAAAGCATAGAATGTCACAATGCAGAGGGATGAGCAGTTTATTAAGAAAACCAGAACCATAAGCTGAAAATGAAAGAAAGATAAAATCAAAATAAGAGCAGGAGGAAAGTAAAAAGATAGAAGAGGTTCTAAGTTATTCATATGCCACTAATAATGTTACTAAAGGTTTTCCCTATGTTTTCTGATTACATTAATACCTTGAACTTTATTAGGTAATGTACACATTGTTGTTTCTAGAAGAGCAACTTGCTGAATTATGTTCTAATAACTTGAAAAATTTACATTCCCAGAAGTAGTAATGTGGTATTGGTGATGTAGACACCAAGCTACACAATATCATTTTATAACTGTGAAGTCTTGAATTAATTCACCTAGATATGAACTACCATTATAATGCCTGTGATTTATAACAATTATTAATTTTGGTTTATTATATGTGACACTACATATTCTCCCATATTAATGTGGTTGGTTTGCAGAAATACTACGGAAAACAAGGGAAGTTAATTATTATTATTTTTGATTCCTGAACAAAAGATGAAACTAACAAGGAAAATGACATGGATGCTGAAGTAACTACCTTGTTTGAAAATCATGACACTAATGAAAGGGAAGAAAAAGTTTAGAGGAAAAGAAAGCATACCCACAGTGACTGCTTTAATTTTTTTTTAATTATAGGCAAAAAAGATTTCTTTTCCACTCCAAGAATTACAATTTATATGATTTGTAACTGTAATTTTTTTTGGATCAAGCATACTTGATCATTTCCCTCATTTGTACTTCTTTTGCATCTTTGCCTGATACTTTTAAATTATTTAATTACCTTATCAATCACTTTCCCCCTTTTAGTTCTTAAGTACTACTGAAAATTATCTTCAGAGCTTTGGAAAGCAAAATTGATTTGCTCTTCCTCCTCCTTTTCTTTTTTCCCCTTTGAATCAGCAAAGACTGAGTTCAACATAGCTGAAAATTATAGATTAGCTTTGAACAGAATGGTTAAGTGTTTATTAAACTTTCACCTTTCTAACTGTAGCTGTAGGAATCCAGCAGAAGAAATATAATTAAAAGAACAAAAATTAAAACTATATATTGAAGCAACCAGATGAAATTGAGCATGCCTTTAGTGAATTCACTTATTAATTACAGCCAATCAAGGACAAGCTAACAGGAAAACTCAAGATGTACATGTGCACATGCACACAAACACGCATTTAATGATTCCACAAAATCCAGGAAATCATTCCTGAGCGGTTTACTTCGATTATTCACAATTATACAGACAAAGAAATTGAAGCAAATGAACTTAAATATTTACTATAACCACCAACAACAGTGTTTTGTTGTGGCTATTTGGTTTTCAGACATACGTAGTTTGATATTTTAATAAGAAATTTTCTGAAAATATGTTTATTTAGTTTATTTATGTGGTTCATTTTAACACACAGTAGTCTCTTTTAAAACTACCAGAAACTATGCTAGACGCTAAAGATATACCCCAAAAAGAGTATGTCAGAAGCTTTCTCTGCAGAGTACATGTGATCTCCTGGATAGTAACCTGGAACATAAAAACAGACATTAAGGACAAACCAGTGAAATTCAGGTAAGTATTGATTTTAGTAAATAGTGATATATTCATGCAGCATAAAAGCTATTTCAGTCAATGATGGACTGCATACACGACAGTGGTCTATCCTATAAGATTATAATGGAGCTGAAAAATTGTTATCACCATCTGACATCATAGTCGCCACAAAACAGCACGTTATAACTGACTAGAATACTCAGTAACATGCAGTAAAAGCTTGTAGCCTACGAGTGTCAGGGTGGCTTCTTTAGGATTTTCTATACATAATATCTTCTGAAAATTGAGACAATTTTCTTTCTTTCCTATTTGGGTGCTTTTTAATTTTTTATCCTGCTTAATTACTCTGGTTGTTGATAAAACATAGCAAAGTGGGCTATCTGCACTTAATCGTGATCTTAGAGGAAAAGGTTTTATGTTTTCACCATTGTGAATAATGACAGCTGTGATCTTGTTATACAGGATTGGACAAAAGTAGGCTTACATTGTACATATGGAAAATAATACAATAATGAATAAATAACAACATAAGAATAAATTCTGTGTTTTTCATATTCACAACTGTATACCTAGTTTTGCCCAACCCTGTATGTGGCCTTTATTATATTGAGGTATATCTTTTCTATACCTAATTTGTTGAGAGTTTTTATCATGAAAATATGTTGTATTTTATCAGATACTTTTCCTACAACTCTTGAGATGATCATATAGGATTGTGTTTTGTGTTATGATCTATAATGCTTTATTTTACATTACTGACTTTTTCTTAGAAGTACAATTTTTGAATTTATACTCAAATTTGGAATATACTAAAGGCTTTGTTTGAATATTACTGAATGTTTTATATTTTAGCAAATTGATTAAGGAAATATATTTTTATATTTTACATTTTACTTTAAATTTCTTTCAATTCAATTATAATGAGTGACTATTTGCAGGTGTTTGTGCAACATGCGGTTTCTTTTCTGTGAACTGTTTATTTGCCAGTTAGCTGCCATGGTTGTGAATTCAAAGATGCCGTGACAGGAAATGTAGGTGAGCAAGACTGGCCCACCCTCAAGAAGCTCTTACCAGTGGGTCAGAAAATTAAAGAGCAATTATGATGCAGTATAATCAGCATTTGTGTTATAAGAAAGATATGCATGAAAAATTCAGGAAAGACTTCCAAGTAAAGTGATAATAAAATGAAAAATCTAATGGATGAATAGGAAAACAAAACAAGGAATGAGGTAAGAATAGTTTTCAGAAAAATATGCACCTGAAAGATTTAGAATAAAGTTGAAAGTATTACGTGCCTTTAAAAACTATATAAAAACACCAGTGTGGCAGAGGAGGGCCAATGAAGAACGACAGAAATTGGGGTTGCAGAGGGGCTAGATCACAAAGAGACTCATTAGCTATGTTCGAAAGTTTAAACTTTGCCAAATAGCAAGGGAATTCATTTCAGAGTCTCTGCATTTCCGTGCTTCAGTTTGAAAACCTTACCCTCACTGCTGCATGGAGAATTGCTTGGTTAGGGCTGGGATCTCGGCGTGGTATAAGTCAATAAATAGAATGTGGTCTTAAATTTGGTCATATTACAGACATTAAAATATTGTTACAAAATTGTTAAGTAACACGTATGCTAATTATTTGCCTATTGTCTCTACAATCTTATGATACTGGAATTGGGGTCTACAAACCAGATTAGATAGCCTTGCCTTAGTTAACTTCTTGTTATGTTCTACCAGTAAGAAGAACTAGAAATGATTTGGATGCAGGGGGCTGGAAAAAAACTTCCTTTCTTCTTTTACTTTCTTCCAGTGTTGCTGCTGCAGCAAAGGAAGTCCCATCTTTCAGCTTCTTCTGGCACTCCTAGCCTCAGCTATATTTTGCCTTAGAGACCTGAAGAAAAGTCGTCCAGAAGCTTCTTTCAACGAGCTATTGGTTTCTTTCCTTTGGTTCATTTAGACTTCAGGGTAGTAGCAGATTCTTATAATTACTAATCCTTAGGTTACCTTAACATCCCTTTAAAAATTTCTATATGTAACCAACTGCCAATACAATATTTTCCCTTGAAAATGGCTAAGGTAGTTACTAATTTCTATATTATTGCTATCCATTCTTATAATTATTACTTCCCATCACCTCAACTTTGGGCTCTCGTGATTTTAGATACTGCTTTAGAATCACTGTATTGGGGTGATCGATCTCATTTTTTCAAGGATAAGTTTTTTTAATGCTACATAATTGGGTCTTAAATTCAAGGGTATTTGGTGAATCTCTTCAACTTCTATTCAATAATAAAAGTTAATTATAAAAAAAATAGCAACCAAAGGAAAGAGGCTCAGAATAGACAAAGGAACAATGAAGTCATAAGTTACAACTGTGGCCTTGTGACAAGTTGGAGAAAAACATAGAGACAAACTGTTATTTCGTCCTTTGATTACAATGTACATATTTACAAACACTGACTAAATTTTTTTCTTTCCTCCACATTTCCCCATTATTTTATATGATTGTTGTTGGTAACTTTTAAATTGAATTGTAAGGCTTACTGAATATTCTGGTGGATTTGTATTCAAATGAAAATAAAGTTAACAATCCTCCAGGGAGCATATACTAGATACCATGACTGCTGCACTTTACATTTAATATTTTAGATTATATAAACATATTCACATACATGAAAAATTATTGTGTCTTACTAGGAAGAAGCACTGGGTTGTTACTGGTGTTTTACGAAAGCTTAAATATGCTTAGAAGGAGGCGCACTGATGCTGAGTGAGCTGAAGGATGGACTGTGCTCACTCCGTCTCTCTCAGCTCCATGCTTACTCTTCTACCCTCTGCCTGTCACATTGGGCCTGGAGAATATAAACTCTCTTGACATCTGGGTTCCTGCTATATTGTATTAGTGGGAAGCATTAGAAGGAGATTTATTAGCAGTTGGGCTTAAAAGAAACTCCCACTCTGTTTCTAATGATTATCAGTACTGCTTTAGGGACAAAGGATTTCTCCATTCCCAGCAGATCACAGGAAATGCCATACACACTGTACCTTGTTGGAGGTACAAGTACTAACCATCCTTGGTGGACCAATTGCCACAAGTGTTGGGCTCCTCTCCACAGCTTACACTCCAGTTGTGTTGTGGTCCCTTCTTTGAGCTCCCAGGTTCTGGACCACATTTACTACCTTTTGTTTCTTCCCGCAGGGTTAACAAAGACAGATGCTTCTGGCAGTAACTTATATCTGAATTTTCTCAGCCTCCTTAAGGTTCCTAACATTTGGGTAACCAATTTCCTACTTGCAATACATAACATGGTTTCTGCTTTGTTTTATAAGAAGTTGACCAAATATTTTTTAATATTTCCAAAAAAATTAATCTCTGATATAATTTATAAAGCTATGTGTTTGTAAATAATATAACGTAAATACAGAAAATATTTTTTTAATATTATATATGGATAATAAAATCCTAGGCAGTTTTCATTATTTAATTTTCTAGTATTTTCTAAGTTTTATACACAAGATATAAACAAGATGAAATTAAAATGATGATAATATTATATTAGGTATTAGGAAGCAAAGTATTCCTTGTTTCTGGGGATTGGACTTTATAGGTCTTTAGTTCACAAAATACTATATGGATTAGTTGTATTGGAATCATCTAGGAAGCTAGTTTTTAAAAATATATATACTGAGTTTCTCTTCAGACCCAGTGTCTTTGGATTAGAGTTAAAAATATGAATTTTAACAAGGGCCTCAGGTGATTCTTATGTATATATTAAATTTGAGATCAACCTCCCAAGGGTTGCCCAATTCCTCCTTCTAAGCAAATGCACAGTTATCCTCATGAGACACATCTAACCATGGACTTGACATTTTAAAGAAAAAACAGGTACAATAAATGTATTACTAACTTACTTCCATTTAAACCATTTGTCACTGTATTGGATGCTCTTCGTTTCCTCTATAAAATCTACTGTGTGATACACATGTCACACCAAATGCTACCATATGAGGCACTATTCTTTAATACCACAATGTATTTTGGCTATCACAGGTGTTTTAGTTATAAACCAAGAGACGGTTTTTACATAAATAAGGGCAAAAATGAGTTACTTTTATGATAATGAGGTAGAATTTTTGAGGAATTTATGTGAAGTTGAGTAGCTAAGAGGCTGCTATAAAATCAGGTGTGGGAAATACATTAAAAAGGAGTAGAGGGAAGAATCATAAAATCTAAAAAGGTATTGAAATTTGCCTTATAATTCCCTTTGAATCCTTGATGTATGTTTAAAAAATTGATATTGAAGAACATATATCATGACTGTTGTTTATAGAAAAAATATGTGAAATATGCATGGTGGATTACAATAAAAGAAATCATGTGTTTTTAGCTCAAAATATTAGAGAACAAATGTACCTTTTTTAAGATTCTCTTCTAGTTAATATATTAAATATATATACAGATCTGAAAGCATTGGATAGGGGGTTTTGTAATATTTTCAGAATAATTTCAGTACTAATCAGAATCCCCTAGAGGCAGCTTTAGAGGCCTTTTGCCTGGTTTTGGATCTGGGAGAGACTGAGAAACCAGTTCTTGCCTGATCAGGCATGTAGAGTATAAAGGGTGTATCATACACTAAGAAATATTTCACTCCAGCTTAAAATTAAATTTCAGAAGTAAATTACATAACTATCGGGAGAACAGCAGACCTAGTAGGACTTCTTTGTAATTTCTCTATCCTGTCCCCAAACTAGAAAGCTAACATTCTCTGAAAATAAAAGCATTCTTATAGATTAACTTTCAACTCAATATAGATTCCTTCTTTTACTCCTTATGAGATCATATAGTTTAAACATTTTTATTGTCAGCCATTCCAAGGTAATACACATCATAAGGCGATATACATCAGATTTTTCAGACATCAGAAACTTGAAGCTTTAAATTTAATTCCTAATCTTTTAAAAGTTATACTCCAAAGATGAGGTAAAACATGGCCATTTAGCATTTATATGTACGAGTGTACACACACACACACATATATATATATTTACATATAATATATTAGTTTTCAGAACTAAAATTTAATAGAATATTGTCAATTTTGTTTAATTTGCAGGAACTTCTGTATAATTAACATTGGAATTAGAGAGCATCTATTCAGAAGAAATGGATTTTCTAATCAAGATTCATACATCAAAGTTATAAAAAGATAAAATGTCATGAAAAATTATATTAAAAGAAATAATCAACAAATGCTAGTTGTGTCATGAGTATTTTAAAAACTTAGAATCAGTTTTTATTTCTGTTTTTAAGATTGTTTTATTCCATTCACTAAGATGGAAAGTTCTAAAAACTGTTTAGGCTAGAAAATATACCTTTGCTTTGGACAGTGGAAGGAGGAAGCTTAGGGACACAATGATGAGGAAGAAGGAAGAAGACAGGGAAGGAAAGTTCTTCTTATTCAAAGAAGCCAGAAAAGAATGAGGGTAGACAGGAATGATAGTATTTAGGAGACAGAGAAACACTGATGAAAATGTTTCAAGTCTATAACAGATTTTCAAAGTTTGAATAAAGTCAAGTAAGAATGTAGAAAAAATAAGAGTTTGATTCAAATGCAGCAATATATATTTTCCTAAGAAATGCTATATATAAGTTGAAAAGATATATTATATATATATGTATATATTTAAGGAATAACTGTAACATGACTATAATAGCTGATAAACTTTTTGTAATTTTTCTGAGTAAGTGTAATATCCAACTCTGCTGATGACTATATTTCCAAAGTAGCCCTAATTTAAACTGAGTATAACATTTCTTCCCCCAGCGTTGTATCAGCGGAAATTATCTCTTTATTTTCCAGCTATAATACAACAATGAAATTCCATGTGGGACTAGCCTTGACATACTGAAAACTTCTCTAGTTTGTTCAGAATAACAACACCAACAACAAAAATCAATGACAGTCTCCAGTTCCATCCATGCTATCGTAAAAGTGAGGAACCCCTTCTTTCTTTCTGCTGCACAGTATTCCATTGTGTAAATGTGCCACAGTTTTGTTTTGTTTTTAAACCAAAGAACTGGAGACTATAATGCTAAGTGAAATAAGCCATTCAGTGTTAGACAAATGCCATATGATCTCACTTATAAGAGGAATCTAAATAATAAAATAAACTAATCAGCACAATAGAACCAGAGGCATAAAATCACAGAACAGACCGACAGTGGTAAGGTGAGGAGGGAGGAGGGGACTGTTTGAAAGAAGGTGAAGGCATTAGTCAAGAAACATATGAAGGACCCATGGACACGGACAACAGAACGAGGATTGATTATGGAAGTAGTGGGTGGATGGGTGAGGGGGAAAATGGGGAAATAATTGAAACAACTGTAAAACATAAAAAAATAATAGATGCATTTACGTTTTGAATAAAACATAAAATTCATAATTTAAATATAATGTTTACTACTTTTCTGTTAAATAAATTGTATTGAGCAGAATACATCATTTCTAAATATTCTTCTGAACATAGAAGTTGCAGCCTTTTTACTGCTTTCTCATTTTTGTGCTATTCAATAGTATATAAAGGGAGCAATTCCTCTATAAAATCAGAAAAAAAAAGCAATTTCTTAATAAAATGAAAAGTAATATAATTCAGTTATCAACACATATACTCCAAATTATACATTTAAATGAGTAATTTCCTCTTCAAAACTTAATGAGGAAGGTATGGAGAGTAGACTTAGGGCTTATTATTATTTTAAGTTATTGCAGTAATCTAGGATTTCAAACATCATTTTGTTCTCAGGAATTAGTTCTAAAGTCTACAATATATTTTAAGCACAAACAACAATACAAAATCTCTATGCCTTGACAATGGCTTGATTTTCAGAAACCAAAGTCATTAATATCTATGTCTGTAAAAAGAATGTTTAACCAAGGTGGGTAATAATTTTGCCAAACAATACGAGATTGTAACATTAAGAGATTGGTTTTTCTCACTACATTTTAAATTTATCATAAAACATTTATAAAATTGTTTTGAGATATATTTGTATGTACTGTATTTGTTAAAAACAATTTGCTATTTGATTGATAGGTCCTATAGTCACTTAAATGTGTTCATGGATTTGTGATTTACTTAAAGAGACATGAGCTATTTAATATCTTAATCTTTGTTTCAGAATATTACTGCTGGATCTGGCCATGGACAAATCCAATTTTGGAATGAATGTTTGATGAGTTCAGACTAAAAATCCAACTCACTCTTCTTTGCCAAGCCATCACCTAAGCACAGGCTGTTGCCTCAAGGAGGAGAAGGCATCAGTTTCTCATGAATGTCATGTCAGCTGTCCAGGGGATTTGTAGCTTTGCTGCCACCATTGACAGTCATCTCACACTGGGAATATTTGGACTATTAAAAATGATCTTAATTCAAATATCTTGTCCCACCTGCTTTCTATCCAGTGATGGCACAGTCACTAACCAATCAGAAAGGAGCCTGCTAAAGCACTGGGACAAGGCCAAGGGGACCTGTGCTGTGCCAGGGATTTCATTGTAGTTATTACATTGTGAGAAGTTTAGGAGTCCCAGAGCAGTGTTTGCCAAGTAAGGGCAGCAGTCCCTGGCAAATTTCAGGCTTCAAAGTAGTGGTTTTATTTCAAGGTGTGGATGTATCTTAATAATTTAACAACTTACATATCTACAACAATGTCTACTGGCTGAATATCAGCCTTGCTTCTAGTGCCAAACATCACCCTTATTGTATCAACGTCTTCATTCCTGTTGGTCAGTCTTTCATTGGTTAGCTTCTGTAAACATCTAAAAACAGTGCAAGCACAATATGTGATTGCAAAGTGAAACTACAAATCTCGTAAAAACTAGGATTTCATGAAATTTCTGTAAGTAATGGTGGAGAACTACATTAATCACTGGTAATGACCAACTGCATTAAAACTGCTAACTATTAATTAATGCAGTTACATATAATTAACATAGTTAATGCATATTAATGTAGTTAAAAGTACTGCTGCATTTTTTAGAGGTAAGAAAAACGAGAAAAAGTCAACAAGGATTAGAGATGGGCTTTTCAAAGATCTGGATTTGACAATCTAAAAATAAGACAGACTTCAGGGAAATTTGACAAGCACTTGATTTCTTTTTATGACCATGTTTCAAAAGTTAGATTATTTCTATAATTATGGTATATAATTATTCTTCTAAATTAATTTTCTTTATTAAGTTAGAAAAGTGAGATATGAAGTCAAAGCTAATTTTCTTATTGTCATTGTTTTCATCCTTTGTTCATTTTAAGGAAAAGAATATAGTCATAAGCTAAAGTTTGTTAAATATTAAATAGACATGTGATAAATTTCTTGTGAAAATGTTTGTTATTTCCCATAATTTAAAAAAACATGTTTGAAATGAATTTAAGTAGTTATAGTGTTTGTTATTAGATTCTAGACAAGAAGCTCCAAAACTCCTTAAGTCATGGCTCTGAAAGCTGAAGAATGACTCTGAGGATTAGTCACAAAAATGCAAGTGACACTTTTCTTCTCTTGTAATGGCCCTCCATCTTCTTCTAATATATATGCGTGAGGTCTCTGCAACTCTTAAGTTGTTTCTCTCCTCTCTCAAGCATGGGCCTCTTATAAATTCATTGCTCATCTGGTCTGAAACTCATAGATTGAAAGTTCCCTCATTGGTCGTGGTACTTACTACCTTGTAAGATATCGCTACATGGATGCAGAACTTGGGGCAGGCTGCAACCCCATTTACAATCCTCCAGTTTAGTTTCCCTCTTAACTCTACCATCAAAATCACACTGATAACACCAAGGTTGTAGGAATTCATGTTTAGGTAAGTGAATGCAAACAAATAAATGGAAAACATCCCCAGTATTTCAGGCCACATAAATCTCTTGTTATAACCACACAGTGAGATTGGAGGTGCTCATCAGTTACTGGCAAGCAAGGGTGACAGCTAATGCTAACTCATCAGCTAAGGCGGAATATACTATGCTGTATGTTGAGGAACAATGTACAAGACAATGTGCTGTCTCTTTAGTACTTTAATGTACAAACCCACTATTCTGATTAAATTCCACTTTTAGACCATCTGAATGTGTGAGGTTCCAGTGTATTTTATAGAGGCAGTGGTGGTTAAGTGTGTGGTCTTTGAAGCCAGACTGCCTGAGTTTGAATATTGGTCCCACTAAAACATATCACTGTAGTCTTAGACAACTTACTTAATCTCTCTGGGTCTCTTTTTTTTTTTCAAAATGAAGATAATATGAGTATCTACATAATAGATTATTGTGAATTAAATTAACACACTTTAGTATATTATAGCACTTTGAGTGTCTGTCAGATGATAGTCCATGTAAGTTAGTTTTTATTATATGAGTAAATAGTTAACCTGTTTGACACTATTGTCTTACTAGCAAAATGAAAATACTATTATCTAATTTGCTCTAAGTCTCAAAATAAATGTTAATGTAAGCCAAAACATGGAGGACAGATGTCAAATAGGTTAAAACTCAGAGATATCTCTCCCTCAATATCTTGAAGTTAGCAAGCTTTCCCGTCAAAGCAGCTGCCTTTTCAGGGAGTAGACAGAGTGGCCGAATGAGAATAGCCCTAATAAGGAGTTGAACAGAGTGACTACCCAAAAGGAATTGAAATGATTTTTAAAAACAAATTTTAATTGAATATGAGTAAGTCATCTTTAATTGACAAATATAAGTTCCTATTGTCTAATCAGAATAGCAGGCATTTGAAAAGAATTGTACTAAGAGACAGTAATAACTCTGAAGTTTTGTTTTCATTAGAGCATGTAAACTTTGACTTCACTATTAGAACAATACTTATAGAACTGATGCATTTCTAAAAGAATCATTCCTTGTGCTGTTTATCTTTCCTTGTGCAATATATAATAATGATGCTCTTTAACAATTCAACAAAATAACTTGGTTTACATCTATGGAAGTGTGATTTTCTATTAGCACATTCCTGGAAAACATGAAGAGAAAGATGTATAACCATTATAGGCTAGAAGAATTTTGATTTGCTTTTATTCCTCCCATATGAGTTTCATTTCCAAAAGCCCAGAGTCTTGCTTAGGTAAAGACTACATGCTTGACACTGAGCAAAGTGTGTTTTCTCAGTCATTTTTGTTGTTACTGTTTGGTTAAATGCAACAGGCTTACTTGTACTTTTACATTCTACAAGGGGCCTAGTGAATCTATATGTGATCACTTTCAGGCAGAAATACACAGAGAGCATTAATAAAAGGATGTTATGTCATCTGTGAATTAAGCAGCACTTGGCCTTAGCCATTACTCACTAGGGTATAGCAATTTGTCATTCCCTTTCATGCTAGAGGATATCCATAAGCTTCTAATTGACAGGTTTAATCTGTGTTGGTTATAGTGCAATAAGCGAAGCAATGAATAAGTTCTGATTTTTTTTTAATTGGACAAAGGGCTTTGTTTAGTTACAAATATAGGGAACTGCCGAGGTTACAGAATTTCCCCTTGTAAAAGAAATTATTTCTTTAATTTCAATTACATTTCCTAAGGTGTTCATTGAGGAAGAATCAGTCTTCATTTGAATGAGGAGAGCAGTTTTTCTAAAGAAATAATAAATTCATTTAACTCAAACTCAAAGCTAAAAATTACAAAGACTACTATTACAGATGGGATTGTTTCTATTTTTATTTTTATTTTTTGCTTTTACTTTTACCTCCATTAAACTCCCGAGTTACCAGATCCCCCAAAGAAGGAGGTGAAATCAGGCAATGAAGAGCTAATTAGCTTGGTGGGAAATGCAGTGGTTTCAGGACTGTCTTGTGTGTGGGGTTAACACTTTGTCAACAATAAAATTGCTAAATCTAAAGCCCTGAAGATGACCACTCACCATATATTTCTGGTCCCAAAGGCTGAAAAGATATCTAAGTAGAAAATATTGTTGTAAACTCTTACTTTGTGAACTGTAGACAACAATTAGATAGCCATCACATACTTCTTAAATGGTACGCAATAAAAGTACACATAGCTTTAACACAATTCATTATAGTTACAAGTTACTGATGGCTACTTGCGGTTTCCAAGTAGCACACTTTTCATAACAGTAATCTACAAAACTAGAATGTGGTAATTAAAATTATTCATTAAAAATTAATTTAAATTCTTCCACATTCAACAGAGAAATCAGAAAGTTATAATAGAAGAGAACATCACCTTTAAAGAGAAAATTGCAAGAAAAAAAGAGGTTGGGAGGAATTTTTCTATGTTTCAATTTGGCAAATCTCGTATGGGCTTCAACACAATCTGAAAAGGTCTAAATTCTAGAAATGGCTCTCACAGAAGAACTACAGCATGGTGTTTAGGAGCCTGAGCAAAAATAAATCCCAAAATAAATTTAATATTTCACCCCACAATTGGGAAAGGAGTTAGCCTTTGAGTTTGAAGACCCTCCAAATATCACTAGATTAATAGAAAATTGTATTTGGTAACACAGTTCTTAGAATATAGCAATATGCTTATTACAACTTGGTTGGCAACTAGAAATAAATGTAAAAGAATGTACTTAAAGTATTTTCCCATATCTTTCTTGATAAAACCAAGAATCACATAATGAGATAAACTACAAAAAATTATTTGTGTGATCTTCACATTTGTATGTAAAGTGTAAAAACATAAAAATATTACTCTTTATGAAAACCACCTCATTGCTTACCCAGAATTCAAATAAATAAATGTATGATATAATATAATTATTTAATAAATAATATTATTTCATAAAATCTACACCAGTGGTTCTCAATCTTCCTAATGCCGCGACCCTTTAATACAGTTCCTCATTTTGTGGTGACCCCCCAACCATAAAATTAATTTTGTCGCTACTTTGTAACTGTAATTTTACTACTGTTATGAATCAAAATACAAATATCTGATATGCAGGATCTATTTCCATTGTTACAAATTGAATATAATGAAAGAATAGTGATTAATCACAAAAACAATATGTAATTATATACGTGTTTTTTCCAATGGTCTTAGGCGACCTCTGTGAAAGGGTCATTGGACCCCCAAAGGGGTCGCGACCCACAGGTTGAGAACCACTGATCTACACTAAAAAGGAAATATTAACATAATAGAAAGCCATCTGAGTCAAAGTTTCCTATCCTGGTAAAAGAATTTTTTTATAGATTGATAGAACATGAATAGAAATGTATTACTTTTAATCATCAATAGTAGCACCCAGCTACTTAAAATTAATATTTAGAAAATTTTCATGAGACACTCACTACAGGATCTACTGTTTATGACATTTTGTGTTTCTTATCCTAAACACTTTGAGAGGGGGGAGAGAAGACAATGTATTTCATTAAAAATTTTTAACAATGAAAATGTTCTCACTCAAAAAATCTAATTAATCAAAATACTTTAATTCCTAAAGAACTCTAATGACAAGGAAAAAATAAGACATGGGGTAAAAACTTAGTTCTGTTTTTCATTGCAGAGATTTTTGTCTCTTTTTTCTCTAATCACATTCCTAGTTTCTACAACAGTTTTTACCACATGGTAGCTACTCAATTATTGTTAGTTATGAGTGTTATTAATAAAAATATTACTGTTATACCCAGGGCTCAATAAATATTTATTGAGAGAATGAGTGAATGGAAATTAAGATTTTATCTTGTTTAATGTGTTTATTTTGTTTAATTTTTTATTAACATGATCACAGGTGTCCCCTGTTTTGTTTTGTTTTCCAAAATAAAACCCTCAAGTGACTTAGGTTTGTTATTCTCTGGTTATTCCTAGTGCAATCAATGCTCTTTCATATCCTCATTGTTATTTTATAACCAAGTAGACTGTCTTAAAAATCTTTGCACTTCCCCATATTTAGGCATAGCATAAAAGCCTAATATCTCACACACCACACATGCACACACACACACACACACACACACACACACACAAATGAACATGTGTTGTTCTTGTTGAATGGATAAGTGATAACAATTATTTGGCAACTATGGAAATTAAACCTTCCCCTGGAACAATAAAAAATCATTAAGTAAAATATAACATTAGAACCATGATTTGTATAGTAACCACTTAATAAATATTAGCTATATTATTATTATAAAATGATCTCTGATGAATAAATATTCATAAATTTCCAAGGGAAACCTATGCAGAAAAGATTACATTTTTGGATTAGATAAGAAATCATAAAAGTGTTTTAATATGAGTCATTAAGTGTGAGTACAAATTTACAAGGTTCTATTGTATGTATTTTAAAAAACAAATTTGCAAATGACACACAGTAGGCATCTATCTGTACAATTAAATAGTTAAGATATTGAAAGTAATAAATCATAGACAGGATGAAACTAACTTGGAGATATTTTACCTTTGGAGGATAAACATGCTTTCTCATAGGTAAAAGTTATATATTAATTGAACATACATAAACCATGAGATAGAGAAAGAATCTAGTTAATTGCTTGCTTTCAAGATCAATCTTCATTTTCATTCTGTTACTTGAGTCATTCCTTAATTCTGGTAGCCCTTTAAAAATCATACCAAGGTACCATTCAAATACAGTATCATTAGTGTATTTCAGTATGCAAACTACAAAACCTGATGAGGTTACATAATAAATTTCTATGACAGCAAAGCAGGAATGTGTACTATGTGGGATGTAAAACAAAGCATAAGCTTATTATATCCAAAAACAGATTGAAAAGGACTCACCCTACCTCCAATTAATGAGAAATGGTAAAGGTTTCTAAAATGTGTGGATAAGTAAAAAATTATAATTCACTTGTTTCTGTGAAATTGTGATTAAAGAGAAAATCATCAGGAGAGTAACTCTATCAAATGGAATAACAGCACTAACACAATAACAAACCAACAACAAGGAAAACAGCTTCTGGCCTGTTCATTGGAAAATTTGCAAATGGGAAACTGTATCCAGAATTTAATTATTAAGAACTCAGACAAACTTCCCTGTCAACCATATTTCCATCCCAAGGATAGATCTTTCAAAGATCTGTCAAGTTCTAGGTTTGGGAAAGGCACTTTCTGAGATTATGATATTCACTTGAAAATTCTGTACTTGAGAAAAATATTATTTCAGGTTTCTTTAAATTAAAAAAAAATCCATGATATTAAGGTAAGAAAGAAAAATGAAATGGCAGTTGGCCATGCTTTAATGATTTAACTTGGCATCTGTTCAAATGACCTGGGCAAATGTTCTTTTGAAAAATGTCATGGAATTTTTATTAATGATGAATATTTAAGGTCTCAAACCATACTCATCTTAAAGATGACTACTTGAGTAATCTAGGTTCTGTCAAAACTGGGTTTTGAATGACTTGACCCTCATAATAATCGAACTAGATCTGCATGCAAATGTAGTCTAAATCACCTTTCTATCAGGCATCCAAATTCTTTTGTTCAATATGAACTAAACACGCACCACAATTTTAAAAGACCTGCTAACGTTTATTTCTTCAGCAAAGTTATAGTTGCCATTCAGTTGCTTACTGCAATGCAGAATTTTGTGGGCTTAACATTTGCAAACCTAGTTTCGCAGACTACAAAATTTTTAGGAATTACTTATTTTTCAATAATACTTGATTTCAAATGTCCTACTACCAGGGAAATATAAGTTAACACAAAATATTCGGAGTGAAAAACCAAAATAGTTTTGTCTTCATTGAATAAACAAACTTTAACAATGAAAACAAAAATAATAATAATGTAACTTTGAAAATCCTTTTTATTTTACTTACAGATAGCATGAACTATAAGGGACATTTCCTTAGTGTCTTTTAAGAACTTTCTTATCTATGGTTTCTATGTGAAACTTGATGCAGGATGATGGCATAAAACCACAGAGCTAGTAAATGATGAAATCAGAATTAAATAGAATACTTGAAATGAAGTTTTCAAATTCATCATAGCAGTGCAGGTTCTGGAAGTGGAATGTGGAAGACCTTGGTTCAAATCCCTGTGTTACTGCTTGTAAGCAATGAAACTTTCTGTAAATTACTTGAACTGAGCATCCCACAGTTTTTTAAATCTATGAAATAAGGATACTAATAAGAAGATCTAATAATAATCTGTCCCATAGGGTCCAATGAGAATTAGATAAGAAAATACATATGATACTCTTAGAAGATAGTGGCACACATAATTTAATGTTTTATTACTATAGTTATTGTTATTATTTTATCATTATTTTCTAATGATTTATTTATTTCACTTTGGCAACTATTTTAAATTATAGATGTTACATCATATATGCTATAGTGATGTAATAAGTAACTTTGTATTTATCATGTTAGTATAGTTTCAGAAGGTAAGATTTCTGGTATGTCAGAAATTAAGAGAGCCCTGCCTTAATAACATTAATTAAGAAATAATTGAATAAAAATAAATTTCTGTATACAATAATACAAGACTAAGTCTAAATGAAAATAATATTGGAATAAAATATTAAAATATCAAAATAAAGCAAGTATATGTATTCAAAAATTGGATTGATTTTAAAATACTATGTAAAAGAGGAGGTGAAGGAGAAAAAGAAAGAAAAATATAAAGCTATTAAGTGCCTACACATGTCACTTCCTTCTCACTTTTTCTTAATTCCATAAATTATCCATATCCAAATCTTCTCAATTCATTTTCAAATCCCATCATTTCTCCACATCTGTACCATCCCTTAATCCAGATAACATCATCTCTTACTTTTATTATAATAATTACCTTTCACTCACTGCCATCCTCTAATTGTTTTTCTCCATGTGCATAAAAATATCTTTTTTGAAGGAAAAATCTAATCATGTCACCATACGATCTTTATCCCTCCTAAATGGATTCTCATTATCTCAGGATAGAAATAATTATGTTGTTCATACTCGGTCCACCTCTAAGTCTTATCTGAGATAATTCTCACTTGTGTTCTTTAGCTTTGGTCAGTCCCCTATTTTGGCAATTGCTCCCCTGACACAGGCTTTTGTACATAATTCTCTCCTTCCCAAATGCTCTTCTTAAACAACTTTTGGTTAATTCTGACTCATCCTTAAGATCTGAACTGAATCATCAATCCCTTGCAATAAAAAGTCTTCTTGACATAGCAAGATCCATAATGTAGACTCTGAAATTGAGTGCCTCTCTTTCAAATGATCATAATAGTTGCAACTTGATATACATTTGTGTTTATTTTATTATTGTCTGTCTTTCCTCTAGATTGGATTAGTAATATCTAATTTTTATTAAGTATTCCCTTCATATTATACATTGTTTTAATGTGCTTTCTGTACACTAATTAAAAGTCTTGTGGCAACCTAAAGAGTAAATTGTTCTGTAAATAATACTTTACAAATAGAATTATTTAAAGTACAAAAAATTGAGTACATTTCCAAGGTCACAAAGCAGACTCAGGATTCAATCAGACATTATATTCAGAGGGCTTTCTCTTGTTTCATTTGTTGCCTCTTAGGTGCTGAAAAGCGATCAATGTTTCCGATGTTCTAGCTTAAAGAATGATCACAGTAATTGAATGCAAACTGATGGATACTCATTAAAAGATATTTTGACATTATCTATCAAAATGTAAAATTGACTTATATTTGAATGAGCAATTCTGTTTCCAGGGTTCTCTTGGACCTCTAAGGTTTCACATGCTCCAAATATAGGTAGAAGGACATGTATTGCTCTACAGTATGTACTAGCAATAAGCTCAGACAATGGCCAAGTCAATCAGTAGGAGACTGAATAAATGCATCACAATATATCCACATGAATAAATACTCTATGATTATATACAAATTAGAACTATATTGCTGATATGAAATGTACTCAATACATAAAGCTAAACAAAAAAAAGTGAGGAGTAAAACAGTACACAAAAGCTCATTACTGTATTTTTTAAAATATGATATACATATATGCATGCATATAGTCATAACATATAGAAAAATACATGAAATTGGTAACAGTGATTGCCCTTGGGAAGGAAGAGAAAGACACTAGACATCAGTATTAGAGCAACTTGTTTCTCGGTGCCCATTGTAGTGCATTGTTTTCTTCTTCCAATTGCATATATTGGTGTTTTAATATTAAAAAAAAATTTTTAACTCATAGGTTGGGGACTAAATAACAATGAGGACATTTTAAACAAAACTTATAAGGCAAATACCAAATCTCTTTTTAAAAAGATGTGTATCATTTTCCCTCAAGGATTATCTAACTAGAAGTGAAGCAAAATAGTTTAAAACTTTCAGGCTCTCTGTATGTACTGTGGGAAAAGGAGACTATCTCTTTAATATACATTTAAGAAAATAACTGGGGCAGACACTTCCATGTATTACTTTGGTCATAACTTGTCTTTGGGAAGATAGTTGTTCCTTTAGCAAACAAAGAACATTCAGGACACTTGGGCATATGACAATGAGGAATCCCACTTCCACTACCTTACCCTCAAAGCAAGTCAGAAAGAGAGTAAAGTTAGAGCTGATTTTTCTTCATAATATATCGTCGTCGTCGGCAGCCATCCGTCTCGAGAGACGATGGTGTAGCTTCTTAAGTGTCTATCTGCACCGCCGAGAATGGCTGTGCAGTCCGACACGGGAGTGACACGGCATCTGTCTCCTCCCGTGTTGAATTGACATCTTGCGATGACGCTGGAGTGTCCTCTCCAGTGGAGCTGAAGCTACAGAGCCTGGGCAGGGTGATATGGAGGGTCTGCTGTTGCCCATGCAGCAGACCCCCCCTCTCTTCGCAGCTGAAGGATCCAAGGGAAAGACGGAGTCGATACAGCTTGGCTTCAGGTGCGCCGCAGGAGTTGCCGGTGTTGACTACAACGTCAAACCGCCTTAGGGACTCCGGCTCCGGATTTTCTGTCGGGGTTTACTCCCTTAGCCTTTCCCCAGAAGAGGTATGCCGCAAGGCAGCGGAGGTTTTTTGGAGTCAGAGTTTTCCTTCTCTGATGTACCCTGACTGGAAGATCGAACCAGCGACACTTAGCTCGCAGGCCGACGCTCAATCCACTGAGCTAAACCAGCCAGGGCAATTCATATATATATATATATATATATATTTAATCTTGAGTTTCCTTGGACAGTTTATAGGGAGGGGCTCTAAACTCTGAGAAATATCCAAAGCTGAGAAGGAGCCAAAGTAACAAATTTAAAATTGTGCAATGGATATTTCTAGGAACAATGATAGTCAACATTTAAGCTGTTTCATTTTCTATACTGTGCCCTAAATCTAGTAAAAGATGAACACACACATTGACCAACATTAAAGGTGCTTTGGAATATTAAAATGAGATAAAGTGGTGGTCAAGATGGGATGGCAAATAACAAATGGAGGACTAAGAAAGATCTTTAAAAATGTCAGGCTGCAGGTTAAAAAAATATATCAGGCTGCAGTGGAGACTATTTTAACAAAAACGTAACCTCGTTTTTTTCTCAGACAACTTAAATTTTTTAAATATATTGGAAGGGTTTTACTATTTCCACAATGCAGAAAGAGGACTTTGCAACATTCAGAAATATTTAAGATATAAAATGCTTATGAGGCTATGATTTGGGACTTAAACTTGAGGAACTTGCATTTATGTTTATCAAGGAAAAAGTTCTACTTAAATAAAATATTGTTTAGTTTAAATTCTTAAATTCTAAATCAAAGTGCCAACATTTTGTCTTCTATAATGTAAAGCTAACTTAAATTAATTAAGTCATGTGCAATGAATTAGGTCAGGAAAGAAACTAAAATAGAAATGAAGGAATTTCAAATATCTCTCTAAAACTATAAAATATAAATTACGGGCAGAGTGGAATTATAGTCAAACATTTTCCCGGCATTTATTCACTTGGCAGACAGCCTTGGAGATGAGGCATCTGGTGATTTGAGTACCATTTGTAAGCACAGGCCAAGGTTATGCATCCATCGAACTTTCCTGTTTAACTGAAATAATTTTTGTTTCGGAGTTTTTAGTTCAGCCTAAGTTTTCATTTGCTGAATCTTGGACTTCAATGTGGAGTGCTATAAGTGGAAAAATTGGGATAGAATGACATAGAGGCAAATTATTAAATTTAAACATCTTCAATTGTTCATGGTAGGAATGTTCCAGCAAAGGTAACTAGAAAATTCTGGACATTATAAGTGAAAATATTAATGTGGAAAATCACACACACAATAACAGCAACAACAAAATCATAATTATTAGATCACATTATATACTACTATTCTTATTTATAGCTGGAGAATTGATTACCTATTTAAGTTACTAAGAAATAGTTTCCTGAAGCTATATCAATGTAGATAATAATGGATATGTTTTCTGTGCTGTGTAGGTTCTTCATGAGGAATTAACAGACTATGAATCATCAATATGCTCAAATTATAACCTATTTATGTAACTCAAATTTTTAACAAGAAATTGTGTTGGGTTTAGACTCAAAATAACAGCCATTAGATTTTAACAGTGTTTCCTAATCATGAAGCTCTACAAATATATCATCAAACATTCTATGAATTCTCACTATTTTGAAAAACATTGATACAATGATAATTATAAGAACAAGAATACTTAAAAACAGAAACTTTTTTTTTTAAAAAGCAGACCATTACATTTCAATCATGACATGATCCAATTCTCTTTTCTTAGGTGTTTTACACATATAATAATATCATTTTTTCTTTTCATCAAGATATAATTGACATATAGCATTATAAAATTCTAGGATCCACAATGTGTTGATTGGATATATTTATATTTTGTAATATGTTTACTAACATAGTGTTAGCTAATACCTCTATCATGTCATATAATTATCATTCTTTTTCTTTGTGTGGTGGCAACATTTAAGATCTAGTCTCTTAGCAGCCTTGAAGTATATAATACAGCACTGTTGACTATAATCATTACGCTGTGTATTAGATCTCCAGAACTTAATCATCTTCTAACTGCAAGTTTTTATCCTTTGACTAACATCACCCACTGCCCCCGGTAATCATCATTCTACTTTCTGTTTCGAGGAGTTTGGCTTTTTAAGATTCCACATATAAGTGATATCATTGTTAGGCAAAATGGTTTTTAGAGCTTGATATGACCAACATCATATTAAGAAACAAGTTGTTCTGTGACCAATAGTTCACCCTGAGATGCGTGGACCTGTTTGACCTGAAAGAAATGTTCTTACATAGATAAGTAGGCCCATTTAGTTGTTTATTGCTTCGGAACATACAGCTATTAACAAGTAATTGCCACTTGGCTACAAGCCACCTGTGCTCCTGGTTGCTGCATAGATCAAGCCTCCATCCCATTTTGGTCATATTGTCTAATTACACTACTTCTCTTATGTTCCTCTTAAACAATAACATTTTTTGTGTCTACCTGGTTGAAGTGTTTAAGGATCAGGTTGAATAGCTCACTTTCCCATTACCTAACCTCTATATCCCAGCTGACTCAGTGATTCCAAAATATTCTGTATTTCCTTCTCCACTATGACATTTCTAATTTAAAAAAAGAAAAGAGTCACATTCATCCTGGGCTTCTGAAGTAGCCATAAAACTGGGAAACCTTTTTCCTCTACTATTCCATGTACCTGACAGAAACTCAGAGATGCAAAAGGGATCCTGTAAAGCACCCACTAAAACCTCTGCGATGTCTTTCTGTAGCACTTAATATAAGATCCAAATTCTAGATTTTGAAGCCTTAGGTGATCTGCCATTTTCTTACCTTTCATATCACTCTTGGACTACTCCCTCTCTGTATCATTCTGCTCTATCAAACTGGCCTCTTCTCTTTCTTCTCTAAGTCTTTGGACAAGTTGCATCTTTTGCACAGAAGACATTTCCCTCTGATGTTTAAAAGGTTGGCTCCTTCTTGTCAATCAGAACACAGCTATAGTGATAATGTCATCTGAGAAGCTTTCTCTGGCCAATTTAGTTTATCCTTGAGGCCAAAATTTGTCAGAATAGCATGTGTTACCATTGGATAGTTACTTATTTAATCGTGTATCTAGTTGTTCATTGTACTATATTTAAGACTACAATGTGAGGTTCATTTTATCTGATTTGATCTTCGGTGTATCCTCAGTATTTAGAACACTGTCTGACTAGTACTCTGTTGTATAAATGATTGAATGAAAGACTGAGTAAGTGAAAAGGTAAATAATCCATAAGAAAGTTTTTATAATCTCCATGTTTTTGTTGTCATGTGTTAAAATGCGATTTGTATACATCTTTCTCCTGTTATCGCCCAAGCAACTTGATGTCAGTGAATGTTTTTTTTTCCCCGTCTCTGTACTTTCTAAGTGTCTTAGACATAATGGCCATTCATAAGTGTTTGTCTAATTGAATTATGTTTCCTTTACAAAACCTTAGGAGTCTCTCATGAGCATTCCTTAGGGAAAAGTTTTTCTTTCGGAACCTCTCATGAGTACTTACACCAAAACTAATTGCTACTTCTCTATTCCCATTGTGATCAGCCCATGCTAAGTGTTTTTAACAGTAAGAGTTATATTGTAGACATTTATCCACATGTCTATTTCCACAGCCAGACTGAGAGGATGTTAGCGCGGTTTCTTAAATATAACAGGACGTAAAATATCATTAATAGGAAATGGAGTATTATTTACTTATTTGTTAATTCTCATCAAAATGTGGGGAGTCAACAGAGGAAAATAATATACCTGTGAAGACTTAGCAGCATTGTCATTGTTACCAAAGGATAATCATGCACTGTTCCAGACAGGCCTTGACTGTCAGATCCACTGCTCAGTCAGTCTGAAGCAACTCACTTTGAAAAAATAAAGCTGAAGTTATTTAGACACACTTATCTAGCAAGATCATGAAATCCTGTAACAATTGAAGGATTTTTTACTTTTGGGGGTGGGGAAAGGGCGTGATGCAACTCTTATTTAGTCTTCGCTTTTCTATTCTGATGACAACAACAACAAAAATCTTTTCAGGAAAAGGTATTACTTCAGATGTATAAGGTCACACTTTTATTAATTTCTAATATGACTTTGCCTTACTCTGACAAAACTTGAACATATAAAAGAAAAACATACAATGTACACACAAATGTTCAGCACTAAAAGAACTTAAACCCACAATGGCTAACTTTGCAAAGGAGCATGTTTTGGCAAAAGTTACTTAAAATATATTCGGGGGAGCAGGAACTGTGCCTGTGTGAGGTACAGTTACACTTTGAGGAAACCCAACACTCTTTGATGACCCTATCTCAACATGGCTGTAAATTTTTATTAATAGGAGACTTTTGCCAAACAGTGTTGCCTCTGGGAATACAGCAGTAAAAGAGACAAGGTATGCCATAGTTTTCAGCAGTTTTTTATTATAGTGAGATATTCAGCAGTTTAGCGTGTACCAAATAAGGAAGACATTTTCTTCAATCACTCTCCTTCAATGACATTTTATATCTGTTATTGTATAAGCTGGAACAGCCAGAGTTGCAGAACAGTAAATTCGTCACTGAAACTAGAATAGGAGAAGGTAGCAAAGGCCATACTTGCCCTGCAGATTCTCAGTCTGAGAATTTTGTTGCAATTTAGACTTCTCATTTCCCAAAGCAACCAAAAAAGAAAAGCAATGTAGTAGCTCCTAGCTAAAATCTAGGTTTTCCAAGCAGTACATGCAAGAATAACAAAATCTAAAGATAGGTAATCTTCCAGAATTCCTACACACCTGGTTTTTCGGGGTGGGGTTGAGGGTAGGTATCACACTCAAATTCTTCTACCATGATGCCATCTCTTGAAGTCACGTGGCGTACAGTGGTGGCAGCATTTGGCAAGATGTCCTGAGATATATCAGTGCAAATGATACTTGCTGAGATGAAAGAATTTCTAAGAGTCTTAAAATATCAGTCTGTCCACATTTGATTTTAAAGTTTCCTTGGACATAATCATGGTGATTTTAATCTTAAGTCTTTTTCTCCCTATAGTTATGGTACCACCTTAGTGGTGGTATGCACTTTTGCCAAGAAGGCACACCAAATCCCCTATGCCATTCATTCCAGACACAATTAATCAGCTCATATGAAGGTTTCATTTTAGCATTCAGGAATTGAATGATCTTTATTCTTCCTCAGATTGTTACTTTCTGAATGAAGTATTCATATGTCTATATGACAATCTAAAAAATATATATCTGAAGAAAAAAAAAAAAAGGTCCAGATATAACAACTGGGTCCTGTAAGAGTGCTTTAATCAGACAATTGGAATAGTTTTCCAATCTTGGCATTGAAGGATTTGATACAAACATTTCTAGACACTGTTTTACTTAAGATCCACAGATTCTATGACCTGCTATAACCATCACTTCCCACAGCAAAACATTAGTTAGTGCCTGGAAAGGACACACACTATTTTGCAAGATACAGCATATTGGGCTAAGGATCAGCCAAATATTTTCCCTGACTGATGCTAAAAAGTGCAGGTGTCAGTTTTGGTAGGACTTCAGAGATGGCGGTGATTTTGTAGTATATTTCAGATATAAACACTGTGCAGCTTTCTTCCCAGTACGTACAATATCTGCCTTTGCAAAAATTGGGGGAAAATGATATATGGAATCTTTCAATAAAATAAAAACTCACTAACTTTATGGCTTCACAACTTTTCCTTCATCCAGGAGAGCACACTTTATCTTTTCCCTTTCCTTGGTATGCCTAGCCTACAAATACCCTAGACTCCATCTTCCTGCAAGAAATAATTTAGGAACTCATTTACATGATGACTGAAGTCTGAACTTTTATTGACATTGTGGTTAATGTGAAAACACACCTATGATCATAGTTATTTGTTTATTTATTTTTCATGTATTTAGCCCATTAATTTTTCTGTGGAGTCTGCAGGTCTATTTATTCTACTGTGTGGGGGTGGGGGTGGGGGAGGGAGTCATTCTTGCATTGCCTTCAGTAAAATTTCCTCATTTTACTCTATACTCTCAGCCAAGCTAGAAAAATTTTGAAAAGGCTCAGGCAAATTATTTCTCACTAGTGTTGGTCCTGTGGTAATTACTATTGAGAAAATAGCTGTAGAGGCCATGAAAATAATTCCAATTGAGGCAAATAGCTTGTACTTCAAACATACCCATTCAAGAGGTCAAAGCTTTTCTTTGCCAGAAAGGGGGTGCTATGTACTGATTTCCTTAAGAAATACTTGACCTAAGAGTCCTTAAACCTTTAATATGAATTAGTAGTTCAGGCTTTCTGTAAATAATAGGTCTTTTCTTTTTCCTCCTGTAGCAAAATTATACTGATTATTTTACTGCTTTGCTAGATGTGGGATGAGATTGCCAAGGTAATAAATCCAGAAGTTTTTATTCTCAGACAAAAAAAAAACAGGCACTTGTCAAGCTTTAGAAATTTCTAGGTGAAGTCGCTGTTTTTTGTTTTTTTTCTGTAATACAATATATCACTATATTCCATGATGATACTTTTTAAATCTTCTCAGTGAATATAATCTACCAGCTTTGGGGCAAGAAGCAAGTAATGATGCAATGAATGATATTGGCATTATTGATTTATACCCCCTGTAATTAATCACTATGTTAAGTTTTCTGTGGAAAAGAGATAGGATATCACTAATATTTTTAATTTAACCTTCTTGGCATATTATAAACTGGAAGTCTAATGATCTGAAAGCTTATGAAGCACTAGAAACTAGAGAATATGAAAACCTGCAGATGGAAACTTTACTGCATATTTCATCAGACTGTTCTTTCTCCATGTTGCAAATATCAATTATTAAGTACTACCAATATTATTTAAGTAGTTGCTTTTAATCATAATATTTTACATGTATATTTATATCACCATAATGAAAGGTCCCAATGTGTTTTATACACTATAGAGCTCTATTAATAAAATGTGGCTATCTTCACTAAAAGCATATTTTTATTCAAGATAATTGTAAACTGCAATAGTCATAGATTATGCTAATAGACAAGAGAAAGAGCATGAATAAATAAAAGCCATAGATAATCCTCCAAACCTAATTTTAACAGCTATTTTAAATTTTCTTCTTGTACCAAACCTTTATAAGAGTTGCTAACAAGTAATAAAATTGACTGATTGTCATTTGATTCTGCCTTCCTTTTCTGTTGCTTACAAACTAGTGGAAATGCTAACAAGCATGGAAATAGCCAATAGACAGGTAATGGAGGAAAAAGGGAAAAGAAGGAGGACCAGAGGTAATTCAACATCTAGATAATCAGCTCATGAATAACAGACAGTTGACTGAAAAGATAGCACTTAAGTAAGTACTGTAATAAACTCAGTAATCAGTATTCTCAGTGGCTTAGTGGCAAGAAAGAGAACTACCCTTTTTAGAACTACAGGGAAGTCCATGATTTTTACAGAATTTATAGGCCAAAGACACTATCAGGCTTCAATGCAAAAAAAAATATCTGGTTATTTGAACTGGAGAATTAGATCACCTCAAAAATGTCTTTGCTTGTTACATAAAGGCTCCAAGTTTACAACAGCTTAAGAGACACATGTATATCATCGTGATATTATCACTGCTTACAAAATTCACCAATCACAAAATTCAAGATACACCACATGTCACAATGTGGATTGTTCTGATCTTCTCCAAATTATTTTAACTGCCTGAAGTTACAGATTATTTCCTTGGAGACACAGGGAAGCTGTGTGAGAAGATGGATAGTTGGGTTCAATGATGGCATGATGGCCTGATAAAGAAGCACATCTATCTATTGTATTCTTGCTTGGGTAGACAGTTTGTCTCAGCCATTTTTAACATCACTCCTAATCGAGGGTTGTGCATTTAGTTCTCATTTTTACTCTATCACAAAATTCTATGATATACTTGAGTAAGAAAGAGTTGGTTGCTCAATGGCAGGAAATAGAAGCACTAGCGATGTCTTCCTCCAGGTATCTTTCCATCTGTTTCCAATAATCATTTTAGACATACGTCTGCTAGCAATCCATCCAGTAACAATAAAATAAAATGCTTCCCCTTTTACAAATTTCACCTTCCTGGGCCATTAAATACCTATTATAGTTCTTCAATTTGCTCAAAAAAATTAAGTCCTTGTGTTTATTTTTGTCTTCCTAGGAGTCAACCACATTCTCTTCACCTTCAGGAAATTTCACTTTCCAAGACTCATTTGTGCTTTGCAGAGCGATATTTTGACTTCTAGATCTAGAGTCTTAACATTGGCAAAGCAAACCTTAACTCTCTTGTTTTAGAATGTTGAACGTTGGCAAATAAGTTAGTGACCTCACCTCCAGATGTATGCTTAGTATCACATATTTGTATTTGGGATCTTCAAAGCCCTGCATTTGTCACTCCTAATTGGGTCCTAGGCAGGAAAAAGCAGTTCACAGCATGCCCTCTGTGAGCTGTCATAAATAGAAACATGAGGCTGTGCCAAATTCTCCAAGGCTGACAGCCAATGATGAGGATGTTTTAATTTAGTGGACATACAGAACTTTTTCTAACATCAAAATGGGTGAGTGCCATAAGTTCTAGCTTTTTGCACACATTCAGATTTTGACTGAACAAAAAGTAGCTTAAGGTAGCATTTTAAGGTCAGCAGAGGAGTTGATTTTAGCTGAATTTAGAAGCATGTTGACAGTATAAAATAAAATCATACCTGAAGTAAATAAAATCAATCTTAGACATTTTCTTTTTCAAATATTCAAGTATTAAGAGAATACATGCACAGAGAGAATATTATTTTACAAAGATTTTGGAATTTTTCCCCCTTTTTTACTGTGGTCTTCCTTTTGGCTCAGTTACTTGCATCTCTATGCACTAAGTCCAGAATGATAGGAAAACATGATTAAGAATGGTTATGTGTAACTTCTTTTTTAAAATTTCTCTTTCAGTTACTGTTTACATCCAGCATTATTCTATATTAGTTTCAGGTGTACAGGATAGTGGTTAGACACTTATGTACTTTACAAAGTGTTCTCCCCAGTATTTCCAGTATACACCTGGCACACTACATAGCTATGACAATATCATTGACTGTATTTCCTATACTGTACTTTACATCCCCATGACTGTATTGTAAGTACCGATCTGTAGTTCTCAATCCCTTCACCTTTTTCACCCAGTCTGCCAGATCCTCTTTCCTCTGCCAACCATCAGTCTGTTCTTTGTATCTGTCTGTTTCTAATTTGTCTGGTTACTTTGTTCATTAAATTCCACATATAAGTGGGATCATATGGTGTTTGTCTTTGTCTGACTTATTTCACTTAACATAATATCCTCTAGGTCCATTCATGTTGTTGCAAACAGTAAGATTTCAATCGATTATATGGCTGAGTAATATCCTATTGTATATATGTACCACCACATTTTTTATCCATTCATGTATTTTTGAGCACTTGGGTTGCTTCCATATCTTAGCTATTGTAAATAAATCTGCAATGAACATAGGGGTGTGTATATTATTTCTAATTAGTGTTTCAGGTTTCTGCAGATATATACCCAGAAGTGGAATTGCTGGGTCATAAGTCAGTTTCGTTTTTAATTTTTTGAGGAACCTCCATACTATGTTCCATAGTGGTTGTATCAATCTGTATTTCCACAACAGTGCATTGGTTAATAAAATTATATAGTTTTAAGGTGTACAATTCAATAATATATCATCATCCGTATATGGTATTATGTGTTCATCACCCCAAGTCAAGTCTTTTTCCATCACCTCTCCTGCCTCCTCCCACTCCCAAGGGTTTTTTTTTTTGTTTGTTTGTTTTATCCTTTCAGCCCTTTCACCCATCCCCCCCTATTCCCTCTCATGAATAGGAATGGTTATATGTAATTTCTTTATTCATGGCTGGGGAGAAATTGATAATAATCAGTGGAAAAGCCTATTGAAACACACTTAGGTTTGGTTTTTTAATTGATATTTTTATTTGACTTAACTTGCCCTATAAAATTACAAGTGGAAACAGTTACACTTTTTTTTTGCTTTCTTTCTACTATGTTGCAATTACTGCAAAATGAGAACATGTAGACCCACTCTATGATTTCAGATATTCTGTGGAAAGTTAATTTACCCTCAGGGAACTCCTTCAGCCCACAATTTTTTGTTTACTGTGATCCAAAAAAAAAAAAAAAAGTATCTCTCAACTTCAAATTTTAGTGATTGATAGAATGTATTGGGTTGACCAAAAGGTCCGTGGGGTGTTTTCCATTAAAAAAAGAACTTCTGCTGGCATAGACAAATATAGCTCACACAACCCCATCAAACTTACAATTAAAATATAAAACAACCATCACTCAGAACCATCAGAAATCAAGTTGAATGGAAGTGTGACAACTACGAAATTAAAGAAATCACATCCATCCAGACTGGTAGGGGAACATATGTGGAATGGGCTGGTCCCATACCCACGTGTGAATAATAAAAACTCAGTAGGGATATCTCAGGAGGGAGGAGTCCCAGCTCCATATCAGGCCACCCAGCCAGGGTTCCAGTGCCAAGAAGACAAGTCTCCACAGCTTCTGTCTTAAAAAACCAGTGGGGATTGAGTCAGTGGAAGAAACTGGAGTAGTTCCTCTTAAAGAACCTACACATGGACTCACCAACTCATACTCACTCCCTCTGAGCTCCAGCACTGGGGTAGCAGCTTGAAAGGCACCAGCATATTGGAAGAAACTAAAGTGTCTGGTATCAAGGCAAGCAGAGTCTACTGTCTCTTTTCTAAACTCTCCCCCCATAGAGCCACCAGGCTACAGAGCTGGCAAGCTGGTGCCATATCTGAGACTCCATCAACCTGGCTAACACTGTTTGCCCAGCCTTAGAGATCCCTAGAGACTCCTCCTCACCCAGTTTACAGGCCCACCCAAGCTGCTTTTCCATACGAATGGCTGGTCTTGGCTCATGCTGTACAACTTCCTAAATCCTCTCAAATAAGCAACAGCTGGCCTCAGTGAGCTCCAGGCCCGGCACCAACAGCAGCCAGCCTAGATTCACAGCTTGACTTCACCAGGGAATCTTCAACCCCAGAAAAATTAGAAAACCATTTCTGATTACGTTATAGCTCAGGCAACCAGGAAACCCCAGGGCTAGCACAGACCACATTGGAGCACCACCACCCTACCCCTGCACAGCTGATCCTCCATGGGGGCAGAGGGTGGTGGCAAGTGGCCATAGCCAATCCTTACAGCTGATTGGTCTGGATAAATCCCTCCCATTGGTCTACCAACAGCAAGCAGGTCTCAACTACAAGAGGAGGGTGTACTCAGCCCACAGAATGGGCACTCCTTGGGTACCCTTTTGGCTGATATGGGAGGCTGTTCCACTGGACCCTACAGGGCACCTACTATATGAGGCCACACTATCAAGACATGGAGTCAAAACAGCTCTACCTAATACATAGAAATAACACAGGGAGGCTGCCAAAATGAAAATACAAAAAAAACATGACCCAAATGAAAGAACAGATCAAAACTCCAGAAAAAGAACTAAACAAAATGGAGATAAGCAATCTATCAGGTGTGTAGCTCAAAACACTGATTATAACAATGCTCAAGGAACTTATTGAGGACCTCAATAGCATGAAAAATATCCAGTCAGAAATGAAGGATACATTAATTGAAATAAAGAACAATTTACAGGGAAACAACAGTAAAGTGGATGAAACCAAGAACCAAATCAATGATGTGGAACATAAGGAAGCAAAAACAGCCAATCAGAACAACCATAAAAATGTAAAAAAAAAAAAAAAAGAAAAATGAGGGTAGTGTATGTATCCTCTGGGACAATTTCAAGAGGTCCTACTTTCACATCATAGGGATACCAGAAGGAGAAAAAAAGGAGAAGAAATTGAAAATATATTTGAAAATATAATGAAAGAAAAGTTCCCTAATTTGGTGAAGGAAATAAACATGCAAGCCCAGGAAGCACAGAAATTTCCAAACAATATGGACTCAAAGAGGCCCACACCAAGACACATCATAATTAAAATGTCAAAAGTTAAAGATGAAGAGAGAATCTAAATAGCAGCAAGAGAATAGCAGTTAGTTACCTACAGGGGAGTTCCCATAAGACTGTCAGCTGATTTCTCAAATGAAATTTTGCAGGCTACAGGGAATAGACAAGAAATATTCAAAGTCATGAAAAGTAGAGACCTACAGCCAAGACTGCTCCACCCAGTAAAGCTATCATTTAGAATCGAAGGGCAGGTAATGAGCCTCACAGACAAGAAAAAACTAAAGGAGTTCATCCTCACCAAACCTTTATTATTTGAAATGTTAAAGAGACTCATTTAAGAGAAGTAAGAAGATCAAAACTATGAACAATAAAGTGGCAATATTACATATCTATCAACAATTGAATCTAAAAAATAAGCTAAGCAAACAGGAAGAACAGAGACAGAATCATGAATATGAAGAGTATTTTGATGGTTGCCAGCTGAGATGGGGAGTGTGGGGGGATGGGTGAGGGTGTGAGGGGATTAAGAAGTACAAATAGGTCATTACAGGGCAGCCATGGGGTCAGCCAAAAACTTACACACATGATTGATAAACATGAACAATGCTGTGGGGATTGCCTGAGGGAGTGGGGGATGCTGAGTGAAGGGGGCAAAGGGAGACAAAATCAGGAAAACTGTAATAGCATAATCAATGAAATGTAATTAAATTCTTTTTTTAATTAAAAAGTAAATTAATTAAAACACACATACAAATACACATTTTCATTTTCACCAATAACTATTAATTTGGATATTTTGAGTATGTCAACTATCTCCCACATGGTATATCATTGATTCTTTTCAATTAATGTCTTGATTTGATTGCTATCAATGTCAGCTGGTCTATCCAACTATGGAATATTGTCCAGCAAGAAGTCTCCAGCACAAAACCTTGCAAACCACTTTTGACACATTTGATCAGTCACAGCACCTTCTCCATATACTGCACACATCTTTGTGTGTGTGTGTGTGTGTGTGTGTGTGTGTGTGTGTTTCAACTGTGTCTTTACCTTTCTTGGAAAAATAAAGCTTACTATGCCAAAAATGTTGTGTATTTTCTTCCATCTTCAATATTAAAATGGCTACACAGAAATTCACCAATATTGATGTTTTCTTAAATGCACACTGATATGATAGCTGTCACATACAATTTAACAAAATTGTTTTGAATGAAGTTAAATACAACTAAGCACTACTACAGCTATTTTACTGAAAACAAATACATTTTTTAGTCAACTCAAATATTAACAATGATATCCAGTTGTTACCTAGCTCTTGAACAATTTTAGTTGGACTCTTGATGAGGGGAGAGAGAATTCTATGGAAGGAAGCTTGAGGGAAGTAGGGAATTTTATCTTTGAAGAAGAAAAGGAGAAAAACACCATTGTCTTGCCTGCTACAGTTTTTCCCTGGGATAACCCTAGATTCAATATATCAGAAAATACAGATTTATTTCTGTTATAATTCTTACAAATAAAACTTGACCATTAGTTAATGACAAAACAATTTTCATCAGCATTTGAATTTGGATTTATAAATCATCTTTTCCTTGGGAAAGTTTATGTCATATATTAAGTTTACTCAAGTTAACTCATTTCTTAACCGGTCTCTTGATTTCTTTCAGAATAAGTTTTGAAAATATGAATCTCTTTAATCATTAAATGTCTTTTTGTTCATAAAGTTGAGAACATCATCAAGGAAATAAAATAAAAATAGCATATATTTAAAATTTTGTTATTGATAATGAATTTTCACCTGGATTATTTTATTTATTTGACCCTCACAGCTATCCAATGTACCAGTGAAAATAAATAGATTATGCTACAGTAACAATAACTAGAATTGTCTATTTCTTGCTTACTACACATATTTGCTGTGGATAATTTTATTTATATTTATATATGTTTTGCTTGTATTATAGCAACAGGGATTTGGTGTAACTGAAGCTTTATCTTAGTATGTTAATCTGAAATCTCCACAGCAGTAATAATAATTTAAAAACAGCGTATGGTGCACTGACTTTAAAAGTTTCCATCCAGAAGTGATGCATCCTTTTCATTTCACAACTCATTGGCCAAAATGATTCACATTGTCACATCTAACCTCAAAGAAGGTGGAGAAATGAAACCCTACCAACTGCCTGGAAAGGGGATTACTTAGAAATATTTCATGAATGCACTGATGAGTATTATACCCAAGGAGGTAATTATTTTTCTTCCTATTTCACAGATTCATTGATTAATTCATGCATATATTCAACATATTTTATTGGGTACATTCATTTGCAAACTCTCATTCTCATGAATGTAATCAAGAGGCAGGACAAGAGACACAGAAGAGTATGTGCAACAGAGCTTTTTTTTTAAAGAATCATTTAAATGATTCAAATTAAATTCAGCACTTTTGTGTTCAGTTACCTTTATTTTTTGTATCTATAAAAGTGTCCTCAATTCAATGTGTTGGAGTCCCTTTTTACTGCCAGTATTATCATTGTCCATTACTCACCACTATAAAATACCCAATATGATTACCATTGTTGGGCCAATTACAAACAAGGCACGCCATAAATTAATAGTTTTACATGACATATGGTTAATCATAATTGAATGAAGATTTTAAAATGGGGAATCTCTTTACATACTTAATCATAATAAATAAATAAGAGCTTGGCTATTTTAACTAGCTATCCCACCAATTCTAAATGCACTGCTATCACCTTTATAACTGTGTTAAGTAAATGGGAATACATTAGTTGGAATTGAAATCTTTGTTTCATGTGTGCGTTTACATTTTAGTTTTTTTTTCTAATATTCAGTATGTAACAGGCTATAATTTTTTAAAAATAGTGATGTACATATGAACACATTTCTAACTTTTCTTAGTTCTTGCTTTTGTATACCTTATAATTTGATTTTAGTAAGTCATTCTCAAGTTTGATACACTAACATATCTGTACTATTGAGCTCCAAAAAATGTATGGGTTCTCATTTTGCTTAGTTTTCAACCACTTGTTAAAAATATGATAAGCCAGAAACTCATGTGAGCCAAAATCAGTGGGGATATTTCCCTGATGCAGTTATATGTTCTGAAGTTCATACTGAATTATTTTTATATGTTCTTAACTACTTTCTTTTGAATTTCCTGTTTTATATTTAGTTTAACTCCTAATTTCTTCATAGTGTATCACTGGTGATATAATCATTGATAATCCCTGAATTGTAATCAAATGTATTCATTTTTACTACAGACATGCCTTTGTCAATGAAAACTATCAATAAAAGTGTTTCATTCAGGGTTATTGGTTAAAACAACAGGGGAAGAACTGAATGTTTTTAAATAATAAGAGAATCAATGCAAGGAAACTTGGACTCAGAAAAGCAGCAGAAAGTTGACAAACCAACACTGAAAATTGGCAGAAGTCAAAGAAGTTCTGGAAGGGAGGCAGCAGGAACCCAATAAAGGGCAGGCATCAGAAACCATATGGTTTGCACACCACCCAGGTTGCTGCTGGAAATAGACCTCCAAGTGTTCTTTCTGCCACTAGCACAAGGCCCAACCTTTCAGGGTTCCTGAGTGACTGAGCTCATGTCCCGTGTCCTCCTACTCTTGGCTCTATCAGTGGGTGGAAAAAGGAAGACTATGCCTTACTTCCCCCGACAGAACTAACAGCTTATGAAAGTTTTCTGTAGGAAGGTGAGCCTCAGTACTTTGCATTAAAATAAGTTTACACAAATTGTGAAATTCCTGCAAAAGAGATATAGAAGTTGCAATAGGTAGAAGTGGGGTGGAATGTAGGACCAAAAGTAAAAAAAAAAAAGAAAAAGTACACACTACTCAGAAGTACTCATAAACATGATTGTAAAAACATTATCTACTGATACTATGTCTTCTACTTAAAAAAACTATAAAGAAAATATTTTATATTCAAGATGTTAGTTTTTGTTTTAAAATTTATTTTGTATTAAATATATAATTTATTTACTTGTTTTTTATATTTGAAGCACCCAAGACATATCACAATTGTCACAGTAGACTGTCCAAGACTAGTAGAATCACCCAATTTGTACCATAATGACTTAGAAGAAATTTACCAAAAATAAAATAAAAGAATACTTAAGCCAAAATATTACCAGCTTTAGGGATTTACAAAAATCTAATAAATAATGTTGTTAATTTTTAACTGATTTTTTCTTCTGGTGTTGAAACTGGAAAAGTAGACATTCATGCTGCCTGTCACTACCAGAATTAATAAGTAGAGAAAAGGTTTGAGTATTTATGGGCACTTTTTTTCAGATGGCTGGCGATCTGAGAAGACAGGGAGCTATGTATCCCAAAAAACTGTCTCACATCTCATCTCAGGCTGATCTTTTTTTATAATGAAAGAAAAGTATAGGTTAGGGGTTTGGAATTCAGGAAAAAAGGTGGTACAAGGTTTGGAATTCAGGGAAAAGGTTAATCAGATAAAAACTGCAGTCCAGCTGTTGACTGGTGATTCTTTATTGCCCTGGGCTGCCTATCTCTCCTTGGATGGAGCACAGTGGCTCAGCTACATCCTAATAGCTTGCAGTCCTTCTGAGGCACAAAAGTTGAATTGCTTGTGGGGTTTCTTGGAGCCAGGGTGGGTTCCGTCATCCTGGTTCCTGAAACAATAGCTTTCTACATGCATTAAATACTAAGCTTATTAACTATAACTTACAACTAAAAATTTTCCAACTCTTGAGTTCTCCCATCAATGTCAGTAGTTTTATATGTTTCTATAATAGTCTAGGAAACTTCTGAATCAAAATCACCTGGGAAATGCCATGCTGGCATAAATGCAGGTCATTGGGTCACATTCTAGAACCACTGAACCTTTATTTTGGATGCTGAGACTAAAAATGCACATTTTAAAGAAACGCCCCAATTATATTTAAAAATTTCAGATCTTATGTATTAGATATTGCTTTCGGTAGCTCAAATCATGGTTAGCTTAAGCTGAATCAAATTTGCTAAATCAGAAAGAAAAAAAATAAAAGATCAAGCAGAATTTGAAAGGAAAAGCACCAGCGAATTACAAATTCTTTTGAAATCTTCAGTCTAATTATTTGGTCACTTTTATGTTCCAAAAGCCAAGACACTTGTGCCACTACACTAAAAATGTGCCACTACACTAAAAATGGACGACGACATGCTAAATAATGTTTGTAAAATAAAGTGGATTTTTGCTGTGGTCTAGTTACTTCCTGTTTTTTCTCACATGAATCATACAAAATTTATCAGAGAGTTGGAAGAGAATTGTAACCCAAGCTTTTAAAATATGATTTCCTCACATGTGACTTTTTAAGCATGTTAAAGGAAAAGATATTTTGATGAAAGAGATAGTGTTAAGGAGAGAGAAGTTACCTGTGCGCCTGCCTCTGGCCTTAGTGTTCCAGCACACTGTATTGAAATGAATGGAGGCAATTATAAAAGGAAGCTGCTGACCTTTCTGAAAAGGCTGCCAATCCATAATACCTCCTGCAACGCTCATCCCCTTTATTTGTGCTTAACAAACCTTGTCACCCTTGTCGCAGTGCCTCAGAACCCCTTGTTAACTTTTCCCCTTGTGTTGTCTTGAGGGTGTCGGCAGCAGGCCTGTCTGCTGAAATACCTCTCAATTGCCAATTAAAGGAAGTTTAAGAATGAGCACCTGGGGATGAATTAACCTAGCAAGTTAACCTGGGGGAAGAATGTGGTAGGGATACAAAGTCTCTACATCACAGTCTCACATATTTACCTACTCTTCTGACCTACCTGAGGGAGGACCTTGGGTAGGTATTTGCACAACAATCAGAAGGCATCTCCATCCAGTTTTTCAGGGTGCAAACAATTTGAAAAACAAACATCAGAACCTTCTAAATGCTTTTCTTCCCCACAGTGTGTTCACTTTCCCTCAAGTGAAAGACATGCTAATACTATTTAAGCACTGCTTTGCAGAAACACTTAAAACAGGTACCTGTAGGTAGTAGGTACTATGCAGCAATTCCTTTAGGAGGACAGGATGCAGAATATCTTCTTGCTTTATGATGCCAATTTAACACATAAACTCCTGGATCCCCCCGTTTGGATTAACAATCATTTGAAGGATTATTAAGCAGAATTCTCTAGAATTAAGTAGTTCTGGCATTCAGATAAGGAGAAAAAAAAAAAAGCCTACATTTAAGTTATGTGATATTTCAACAGCTCATGAAGGTTTGTTTTTTTTTATTAATTGTTGTTGTTGTTTTTGGTTTGTATTTCTCATTTTCTGTCCTCAAACTAATTTGTTTTCTTGAAGGAACATTTTAGACAACAACCGCTCAGTGCCTATAACTGAATGACTTGTTAACTTACTTGCCTTAGGAAAATAAAGAGAAATGAGATGAAGAAATTGAAAGATGCAATACATTTAATCCTGAGGTATACATATTTTCCAAATATATCATGGATCGCTCCTAATATTTATACAACCTTATATATCCTTACAAAGGTTGAAGCAAGAAATAGCTTATAATGAACCTATTAAATATATGTGCTAAGTCATTTCCATGTATCTAAGTTAACATGTAAATAACTCTGATATGAATATTAATTCTAATTTTTAGATGAGGAACCTGAGAAATATACTGATGAAGTTATTGGTTGGAAGCCATTTGGCTCATAAGAGGCAGCGGAGCCACTCAAATTTAAATACAATTTTCCAGTTCAGATAGCGTTCTCCCTGGACCCAGAGTCAAAGTTTTATTTTTCTCCCCATACTTGACTAAACTTCTAATAAATGAATCAGGAGATCAATAGGTACCAAATAACAAGTTTAAAAAAAAATTAAAAAGTATACATAACTGGTTAAATTACTTCTGATTTGAGGAAACACTGGAGTCTTGAAAAAATGAACAGTAAAAATATGTCTTTCTACATGTTTTATCAATATCATCTGAAAAATGTTTGTTCCTTGGGGTCCACTCAATTTCACATGGTCTAAATGAGGAAGAGTACATGTGTAAGAACTGAACTGAAAGTGTCTAAAACCATCAATTCAATTCCCAGTTGTAAAGATATCACTAAAACACAACACAGCAAGGTTATGCAGGAGTAATGGCAAATGTAATACATTGCACGTCTCCACATTTTTTATATGGATGAATGTTAGTTTCAATTATCTTGTTTTCCTCATCCAAGACTTGACAATACATTTACAGCTGATGCTTGAACAACGCAGGTTTGAAGTCTGAGGTTCACCCATCCCGGATTTTTTCAATAAACATAGTCGGCCCTTTCTATGTGTAGTTTCGGACCCGTAGATTCAACCAACTGCAGATGGAAAACTATTTTTGCATTCCCAACTGCAGTTTCCCAGCTGCGGATTCAACCTAGCCCCTGATGGAAAATAGTATTTTCACACTCCCAACCGTGCTTTCTTTCCCAGCCACACACTCTGAGACCCAGATCGAAACCTGTGTTCCCTCTGCAGTTATCCGAATCTGCGGGTGTGAAGGGCTGATTGAAGTTAAGTTTTGTTTTTCTTTTAGTGGGGGGTGGAGGGATGTAAAAGGTGCATATGAATTTTCTCCTACTCAGGTTTGGCACCCCTTACCCTTCATTGTTCAAGGGTCAATTGTTTGTAAGATTTAGTACTTTCCCTCTTTCCCTTTTTTTCATGTTTTCTGGAAATACCTGAAAACAGAGTCATATTAGTACCTTCAATGTTCTGGTCATTACAGAAATCTATAACACCTCTCTTCTCCCATATTTCCAAATTCTTGCTATATTCGTATCTGACAACTAAATTTGGCTGAATTACTAGAGAAGCGCCAATGATACAGCACGCCTTCCTTACAGGGAAGTACTTTGCACAATGCTAGGATTTGTAGGTGCATGAGAAGTTACTGGGTGCCAGTTTGGTCTTGCCAGCTTGTTTGGTACTTTGTTATAAAGGAAAAATTGAAGCCTTTTTTCTCTTTCTCACACACAATGTTCCATTTCTTACTGACTCTGCAGTCACTTCCAGCCTCCTGCACAACCATTTCACTAGGGTGCCTCCCAAAACACTATCAGTATGCTAGGGATCTGTATTGCAAATGCTTTCATTAACATGTGTTCCCTATTAAAATATATCGGAGTGTTTTTTCTTTCTTTGTGTTACAACCAGTGTCTAGATTATTAATAAAGGAGAAAAATATTATCATCTAAGAAATCATTTTATTGATTTTAAAGTATGACGATTTAAAATACGGTCTCACTTAACTTGAAAAAAGTTATTTATTCATGTGTCAGGTAATTAGTTAATAAGAATGCAGTGATTTGAAAAAGTGCCAAAGTTGGGTCAGATAGAATAGAAAAAATATGTATATATGTGTATCTGATTTTCTAGTTTCTTTGTGAATATTAAGCTATTGCAAACATGTAAACCTTCAAAGAATAGATTTCTTTAACTTTCTATGGGATATTGTTTAGAACAATATTCCTTTTTCTTGGTGAGCAACCCCATTTCAATTATTGGAAAAGAAATGATGCTCATCTTGGAAGAGAGGAATAAGTTACTAATTTTACCTTGTGTTATTTTTCGTGAGGTCCCTTAGGACTGTAGAGGGAAATATTAGAGCTGTGAATCACAAATAGAACAGATTTTCAGAGAAAGAAGTAGACCAATACCCAATACTAGAGAAGTAAGATGGAGTCTTCCCTTTTTTGTTCTCCCTAATCTTTATGGATCCTAGTAGTCAGAGGAGAATTAAGCTCAGATTGCATATATATATATATATATATATTTTTTTTTTTCTAATTTTGTAACAGTCTTTTAGAAGGAAAGGTATGTTTGGGAGCATCGGCCTGCGAACCAACTGTCGCTGGTTTGATTCCCAGTCAGCGCACATGACTAGGTTGCACGTCAGGTCCCCAATTGGGGGCGCGAGTGAGAGGCAACCACATAGTGATGTTTCTCTCCCTCTCTTTCTCCTTTCCCCATCTCTAAAAATAAACAAATAAACAAACAAACAATAATAAAAAAAAAGATATGTTTGGGAGAAAGTGTCCCCAGCTTCATTCTAATTGTTCAGCACAATTCTCTGACTTTATATAATGAAAAAATCTGGTGTAAGTTTATTTTTAAGGTTCCTCGTGGTGCTTTATTAGATTTTATATTTATTGTTTAGCACATAATTTCTTTTCCAACATCTTATACTTTGATCTCATCCTCAGCTAGACGAGTTCCCATGAAGAGGAAAAAAAATTTGATTTAAGCACTGCAGTAATTAAGAACTAAAAAGATGCTTTCCCAGCTGTTGCTTTTGAAGTTGTTTAGTTATTGGCAAGGTGCCAATTATAAATTAGAAATAAGATTTTTATTTAAAAATATAACGTATTAAATTATGTCAATAGTGTTTTAACATTTTTTAAACAAATCTTTTCTGATAACAAGTCTAAACCAGTAATTATTAAAGGCTGAGTCCTTTGCCAATGGCATCGCATTCTGTGTTTGTTTAGCTTTTGTTTGTTCATCATTCATTAGGCTGAAATAAAACCCTTTCCCCTATGACGAAATTTTACCTAAAACCCTGTTTTTCTATTCTTGCTTTATGTCTGAAAAGAAACACTGTAAATACACAAACACAACATATGCATATATACTCTGTGCTTAAATTTTTTAATCGAAGCTGAAGGATATAGGTACTAGTGTTAATTCAAGCTAATTTGATAATAATTTAATTTTTTCTTTGCCTATATTTTTAATAATAATATAAATGAATTTACCTAACCTGGTCATTTGTGCCACTTCTCTTAGTAACCAGAAGATGGCACTGGAGGAAGCTCAGAAGGGACTTAGTAGTCAGCCTAGTGGGAATTCGGCCTTGATTTTGGCTTAGAACAAAACTAAGGTACTAGAAAGATGTGCCAGTACCTGACTATCATGCCCAAGGAAGTACTGAATACAATGGATGCTTTCTTTTTCCTTCTATAGAAACATTATTATTTTTTTCAGGGTGATTGGCCAAATTCTATAGAATTAATGTTTCCATTAAGAAAAACATCTTTTTTTTCCCCCTGTCATTTCTCCTCCCCTGGATTTGGCTTTCTTCTGAGTCACTGATGATCAATGCTAATGAAGCTCTATTTGGTCTAAATTCAGGTTCTCATTGTCAGGTAATTAACTTGGCAACGCAGCAGCCCTTGGCAGCTATGGCCTTTGACTTGGGAGATAGTTAGCCAAAAGACTAGGCAGAGCTTTTATCCATTGCCAACTAAATTTTGTGTGTGTGTGTGTGTGTGTGTGTGTGTGTGTGTCTGTGAGGGTCTGTGTGTGTGTGAAGCCAAAATTTAACAATGTGTTTTTTCCTCTTCAGATTATTTTATTTGACTAGTGGTCATTACAAGGATGGTATATTTGAACCCCATGCAGGTCCAGGTGGGGAATTAGGAGGAGACTTAGTAGTTCAGCCTAAATAGTAAAGGAAAGTTACTTTAATATTTGGTGTTACTGTGTTTTAAGTTAGATATAATAAGATGTTATCAAAAAATGATTTTTTTGCCCCTGGTGTTTCTTTAACTAGATTGGGTAATCTGGATTCGTATATTAAAATATCCATTTACATTTTCTAAGCCAAATTATGTGAAAGATATAAAACTCTCAATTCTCTAGAGAATTTTAAGAGTGTGAGAGAAAAAGAAGAAAACAGATGAGGGGAGTAGATTACCAAAAATATTCATAGTTTGTTATAATTATGTAGCAAAACTTTAACCTTAATTAAATGCAACTCTTGGTGTATTTCTTTTCTGTTGCCAACAAGCTAATCACAGCTAGAGAAAAAGCACAACCGTTCTGGCTTAATTAACTTAGTATTCATTGCCATTAAATTTTGGCAGGTCTTCAGTATTAACTGGTATTTATTTTACATTTTATTTGTCTAATCGAGGGTCAGAAATGACATTTGCAAATGGCTTTTTCTACATCACTCCTCAAGTAGATGCAATCAGGAATCAGAAGATGACTTCCACAAACTCCCCCCCAAAACATGTACCCACTCATTTTTATCTCCACCCTCCTATTTGACTTCTCTCTGATCAGTTTGGATAAGCTTTATACTTTAATATAAAGATAACTCCCCACTCGTGTTCTACATACATATCTTTCACTTATTCAAGGACATTGCTCTCTAAGTTCTACCTTCATTTCCTTGAATCATCAGGGTTTTTTTTTTTTTTTAATTATTTAATCATCCCCATTGGCACACAACTGGTCAGTAATTTTCCCTATTACAAGAAATAAAGGGTAAAAGATCCACTCCATCCTATCGTACTACATTTTCATTTCCCTAATGGCAAATCTCCTTGAATGAGTGGTCTAAGCACTCCTCCTCTCCTCCAGTACACTAATGAGCCCACTCCAGTAAGACTTTCCTCCCAACATGAACTGTTCTTGTCTGGGGCAGTTAATATGGATCTCTAACCAGCCTGTGATACAACTGATCTTTAATTTTTTGAAAGGCTGTCTTGAAGATGCCATATCATCCTTCTGGATTTCTTCCTACCCTACTTATCATTTTGTTCCTTCTCAGTCTCTTTTGCTTGGGCCAGTTCATCTCCAGGACCACTTCACATTGACAGCAGTAACACCAACATTAGTGCCCCAGGCCCAAACCTTTGCACCTGTTGTCTCTCTACACTCATACACTCTAAGATCTCATTCATCCTTTTTCTCTGAATTCCAATTACATGATGAAAACTTCTAAATTTAGATCTTTGGCCTGAATCATTTCCCTGCAATCTAGAGTCTCATGTACTAATTAAGTCATTAACACACAAGACAATCAGTGAAATTCTAATAGACATCAAAATCCAACTTCAGATTTCCCCAAAACATACCCCCCAACCACAAATTAATGTTTTCCAGTCATCTTTCTTATTTCAATAGATAAAAATCCAAACTTCTGGTGGCTCAGACTAAAATATCTTGGCAGGAGTCTTGACTCCTTTCTGTTTCTCACATCCCACACGTAATCCAGCAGCAAATTTTCTAATTCTACCTTCAGAATTAGTGATTAAGAATATCATCACTTTTTACTACCTCTACCATGTCACCCCAGTCCAGACCACCATCATGCATTTTCCTGGATCATTTCACTAGCCTATTAACTGGTATTTCTGCTTCTACCCTTCTCTTTATAACGCTTTATCCTTGACTTAGAAGTCAGGATAATTCTTAAAAAAACCGTAACTTTATCATGACATTCTATTTACCCGATTCATTCAATAGTTCCCCACCACCCTCACTGTAAAAGCTAGCATTCTCCTAGGGGTTTCCAAAGCTCTATTCAGCTGGGCATTTCCTGATGTCGTCACCTCACATCCTCCCTCCACAGCTCACTTTTTAACAGCCCTTCTTATTTCCTCTTCGATGCTTTTCTAATGGCCCAGCCATGCTTCCCTCTCGGGGATTTCTCACCTGCTGTTTCCTCACCATTCCTGTGTAAAGAGTTCAGCTCCTGACCAGGAACCTAGGTAGGATTTTTCAGGTCTGACCATAAGCAATTACAAAAGCTTTTGCTACAGAACAGGAAGTTTGTGTACCTGGTGCAAGCAGAGCCTAACACTAGACACCGAGGGTTGCAGTGGAGAAATACTGGCTTTTAAAATTTTGAATGGCACCATCCAGGAGAATGGAAAGCTATTCTCAAAATCCAAACTTCCTCATGGCATGTCGGTCACAGATTATGTAGGGCAAAATCAGAAGACACCATCGTTTAGGTGTTCAGGCTCATGCTGGGAGCTGATTGGTTGGAGGTGAATTAAGGGTAATGAATCATTTCTTCAAGCCTTGAGGACAGCTCGGAGGTCTTTTCTGGTGTGCCTCTGTCTGGTCTTTAGGCAAGTAGCCAGGAGGCTGTTCTACCTTCCAGCTCAGAAAATGGAAACATAATTGGATCAAGATGTTATCTTTAGCCTACCAGAGGTACAGACCTGGTGACCATTAGTCAGGTCCAGGCTACTGTCTTCTGCTGGCTTGAGGATTGCTGATTATCTAGAGGAAAGGATAGGTTTCTGGAGGTTATATATATATTTAGAAAGAGAGAGGGGTGATTTCTGGAGTTAGCATTTAAAACTAAATTTAATCAAGCCCTAAAGACCCTCAGTTTCACTCTCCCCGGCATGCCTCGGGGAGGAAGGCTGCCCTCCCACATCAGATTTAGTTCACAACTGCTGCCTTACCATCTCTAAAGGGATTGTAGTCAAGGACTCAGGCCCCTCTGGCTGCCCAGCGTCTTACATCTATTAACAGTCCTAGCGAAGACACCTACCTACATTCGTAGGTCTCTTTGTATCAGATCTTCTGGTCCAGGGTTTTTAGGTGCTTCTATCAATAACTCCTTATTCGGGGGAAGGAAAATCTTGATGACCCCTTTTCCAACTCTCAGTACTTTTCTACTCTTATGCCTTCATCCCCCTTGTCCTCATACCTCAAGTCTATAAAACTGCAGGAAATTCTGTTGTTGTTGCTGTTGTTGTTGATGATGATGATGATGTTGTTGTTGCTGTTGTTGTTGCAGGAAGGGGCATGTACTGACAGGAAGGCGACTCCCACATCTGTATGAATCCACCTATTTCTCCACCCATGTACATTCCTTGGTGGGGAGGGGGATGGTACTGGGAGTAGGGGAAGGAGTTGGAGCTTTCTCTGGTTTTAACTTCTTGCTGTGCTATTGAAATAAATAATTAAAGGTTTGGTTGTTACATTCATTTTTGGCTTGTTACTTTCATCAGCTATTATAACACCTGGTAGTTAAGTTCTCTCCAGCTTAGCTGAGTTTCTGATGCCTATTTCCTAAATGGCTTAAGTCCTTGTTCAAATATCCCTTTCCAATGTAGCTTTCATTGACCAATGAATTTATCATTGTTATTCCCTCCCACAATTTCCTGTTTTACTCTTCTGCTTTGCTTTTCTCCATTAGCACTTATCCTCACCCAAAGTACTGCATACTTTATGCACTTTTAAAAAATTGTCAATTTCTTCTCTTTAAATTTAAAATTTATGAGGTCTGCAGTTTTCATTTTTACACACTGTGTGTCCTCCATTTCTAGAACTGTGCCTGGTGTACATTAAGTATTCAACAAAAAAAATTATAAAATTGGTTGTCTACAAAGGGCAGGAATGAAAAGCAATAAAATAAAGCCATGTTTCATTCTCTGCCTATTAATGGTTGGGAAAACCTGAGTTTGGTTACCTTTTGCCCACTCCTAAGCCCATTTGGAGCTCTTAAGTTTACTTAGAATATAAGACAAATGAGTCTTCAAGGTGTTTTACCCACTATCCTGGCAGGCCTGCTAGGGTGTAAATTGACTTAAAACATATGGAGATTGATTAAGACAGTCTCAGAGAGTTTGTACCAGTTAGAATTGACTTTATGAGGTACTGTTTAGTGTTCTAGTATCTTAAGCTAATGAATTGAGGTCAACTCAGAACATGAAATTTGCTTTAAGGCAATTGTCCTATTATAAGACCAGAATGCTACATCTCTGGAAAGGAAGATAATGATATTGTTTTGTGCTGAAAACCTAATTTGACAGCAGATAATTTCTCAAATGGTAATTACTTTAAAATAGACATTTGTAATAAGTGTGTAACGTTTAAATCCTTAAATATATTTTCAAGCTATATTAAAAATAGCTATTGAGTGACACTAGAACTTAAGATAAATTCGACCATAAATCCTTATCTTTTTTAATGTACATGTTTGTATCTCTCCACAAAATAATTCTTTTCATTTAACTTTATATTGCTTTTTCATTCGAGACACATTTTTTTGTGAGATTCAATGGTAAAAAAGGAAAATATAATAATGTTCAAGGTTTTGGTTTGTGGAAGACTCTGGAGTTCTGTTTTGGTCCTATTAAGCTTGAAATGCACATTATACATAAATCCTTAGGTGGTGAACAGTAGAGGGTTGGATATGCAAATATGGATCTCAAGCAAGGAGATGAAACTGGACGAAAAAGTTTGAGTTATCAGTCTTGCATGTGACATTTAGTAGGATGTACTAAGTGAAATCACTAGGAAGAGAGTGGGAATGAGTTCCAGGGCTAAGCCTTAGGAGCACTCAAAATTGAGAAAAGGGAAGAGGAGGAGTATCCAGAAGAGGAAACTAAAAGGAGGATGCAGTGACATAAAAGGATATTTAAAGTGTGATAATCTTAGAGATCAAGTGAAGAAAGACATCAGGGAAAGAATCACCATTTATACTAAATGTAATTGAGAAATCAAATAAAACACAAAGTTGAATGTATTTCATAAAACTAGCATGTATATAAGCAATGATTTAGTCAGTTTTGAAAAGAGACTTCCTATATCTCATTTCTATACGGTCACTTGATAGTAATTTAGAATAAAAATATAAATGTTGTTTGGTAACATAAAGCTCGTTGCTCCCATGTTGTGAACTAATTTCCATCAGTCCTCTCGTCTCTTAGGTCCATATTATGTTCTGAAGGAGATCGGGGTCTTAATGTGTAATTTTAATAATAAAAACACTCCCAAATAAAATAATACACACTGTCATCTACCTTTCAGGTATTTTTGGATTCTAGAAGGTCCCAAGGTCTAGAGAAGCATGATTATTTCAGGAAACAAAGAACAGTAATAAGACAATTGCACAAAAAACTGCTATTTCTTTAAAAGATATGGAGAGGAAAGCCACACAAATGAGTAAGTATTTGCATACAAAAGAAATTTTTTATCTACAAGAGTTATTATCTCACTCCAAAGTGAAGTTCAGGCTAGTGCTCAGCATGAGGGGCAATTGTTTTTATATTGAAAGAGGATAAGCATGGTGCCAATCTTGGGATAATAATGTTAAAATACATAGTATAAGCACATAAATGTGACTCAAGTAACAAAAGGAAAATCATGGGGAACTGTAGAGTTATGATCTTTTTATTCAAGGAATCGAGGCAAGAAGCTAAATCTTTGGTCTTGGTCTAGATATGTCCGCTAACTATTTTAACATTCCTTATTTCTATAGCAGACCCACATCCTCTCAACATAATGTTCCTCCCACTTTCAGGTGACTGTAGTAGTGAAGTACAGAAAACCTCTGTACTGAGGTTTTCTGCAGATTCCAAGTATGGCGCAATGAGTCTAGAAAATGTAAGAAAACACTTTCTGCTCTGGGCACTCTCTCTGTACTTTTTAAGAATTTATACCATCAACTCTCAGAACTTACCTTGTCTTAGCACCACTTTGTCATGTTAGGAATTTTTCAAGTTGAACTTTACAGGTAGTGCTGTATGGCTGCCTTTGCCACTCAGTTGTGTATAAGGACAACTAAGGAATATCTCAAAATTGAGTTTGCTTTGTCATTTGCTCTTTGAATTTGACCTTTAAATTATATAAAATACATTGTTTATGCATTTCATTTTCCATCTTCAAAAAACTATCCTGTGAACTAATCAATTCAATACTTTTTTCTAGGGCAATAAAGCTGCATAAACATGCCGTATACTCATATTTTCCAAGTGTAAGCATGATTTTCTTATATTTTTTAGTCCTATATCTATCTTTGGGAAGAAATAGATCCAAATTATGGTAGGGCAGTGACTGAGGTTAATTTCATGTGGACTCCATCCTCCTTTTTTTCTCATATATCAATCCTAAATTAATACACTAGGTGCTCTGCGGCCAGCGTGTTTGCACATTGATCTTGGCCAGCTTGTTTACAGTGTTTTGGCAAGTTGCTGATGTACTTCTCCCTGGGGACAGAGCAGGGGTTAATTGCTGTTAAACTCTCAGTGCCAAGTAATGGTTCAGCCTCTCTGCTACATTAAAGATGACACTAATAAGGAAAGAGTGCAGTGGATTGCTCTATGTTGAAAATTGGACTTGTGGTGACAGAAACTTGGAGCAGAGCTGATGTAATAGGAAGACCATAATGTAATTATAACTGCTGAACATGTGTCATACCAAGTTAAATGATACATTAATGAATCAAAACAGGTGATGAAGTGTTGCTCTTTCAGCAGATAGAGGTGCTTTCAAGGTTAGATTGCCGTTAATTTAATAATCTGTAATATGGATATTCTTCAAATCACAAATGAAATCAACCTTAATGCTTTCATACAGCATTGCTTCTTGAGTTTCAAGTAGAAAAGATAAAAGAAACAAAGCAAAAGTGAACAGAGTTCAATGTAACTCATTCCGTGTTTAATTTGGTAAGAAATGGTTTTACATTGTAAGGTGAGTGGTTGCCCAAGGCCTTCTTTTTGTCCCTGTAGACCACTTGATCATCTTGATCATTTTAATCCACAGCTAGCCAGCCAGTAACTTGCAAGGGAGCACAGCCCTTTAGAAGCAAAAATTACTTCTTTGCAAGCATACACAATATTTTAATGTGGTTTATCTGAAGTTCACAATAGGTAGAATATAATAAATACACAATATTTTAATGTGGTTTATCTGAAGTTCACAATAGGTAGAATATAATAAGGTCCCTGAAATCTTCTAATTTATTTTGGTTTAACTTGATTTTTTTATTTTTCTAAGTATTTGTAAAGCTTTCAAACCCAGTTTTCTTATGAATTTAAAAATGGATTACTTAGTATCTATGATTTAAAATTATTTTTCTATGTTAGATTTTTTTCCAGTTATATCACTATCATTATTCTTAATTTGCTTAGAGCTGTTAGGAAACTAATAATACAATACCTTACTTGCACTTGGCCTTTAGTGTCTCAAATATGGGTTTCTTTTGAAAAAATAAATAAATTTATCTTTCTTTTAAAGATTCTAGAAACTCGGTATATAATTCTTAGTGGGTTCATGTTATATATGAAGCAGTTTATGAACAGGATACTTTTAGTATGTTGAATCTATTTCATGTAAGCTACCATTATGTAATGTACAATTTAATTTTAATTTTCCCATATAACATCTTCTTTTAGTGACAAGTAGTTACTGCTGTTTAGTGGTGTTTTACTAATGAAGGGAACGAATTACAAAGATAACTATTTGATTACTTTCCACAAAACACTACTGTTGTAAAAAGCTAAAATAAATGGATGATTTTAAACTAAAATAACCCTGTCATGTCTGTCTTTTAAAATATATTAACTATAATGTTTCAATTTAAAATTTGCATATATTCTCAAGAGAATTAAACAGATTTGGACATGTAAGCATAGCAGAAATATGCCAACTCAAATTATGCCACTGTGTAATATTGATTATTTTGAGCAATAGGCACTTGAAAAATAGCAAATGTAGAGAGAAGCTTTCTCTGATCTCCTCTTATCTGCCTAAAGACAGATTTTCCAAAAAAGATTTCAATTGTCATAAATTCCCTACCCTAGGGTTTCATCAATCAGGGAAGATTTACTCATTGCAGGAGAGAAGACTAAATGTCAACAACACACCCAGACAAACTTTGTCACAACTATCAGCTCTCACATTTACTCTTCTAAGAGCTCATTCATCTTTCCTAAAGGTATTCACTTTCCCCAAAGATGCCTACATCCTTCCTTCCATTCTCTCTTGGGATGGTATTAAACCTTAATTCTAAGCCACCTCCATAAAGTTACTCCTTTTCCCTGGTTATCTACATGTATGCATGGGATATTCATGTTTGCAGAAATAAACTTGTCTGTTTTTCTCCTACCCTTGTTTCTTACTACCAGGGTCTCAGCTAATAACTCAGAAGGATAGAGGAAAATTGTTTTCTTCTCTTACAATATCATCAGTTTTATTTTTGCTGATAGTTACAACAATAAATACAATTACTTGTAACAAAGACCATTATTAAGAAAATACACTTTATGATTTAATTTTTAATAATTTTAATACAAAGCTAACCGGCCTGTAACTGTCATGGGAACACAGAACTTAAGAAAACACTAGTAAAAAGCAACCTAGTTTTCTTTTACATAGGCATTACTTAATATCTACTCATACCTTTCCTGCTCAGGGAAGAGAGGATCTTTCACTAAAATAGGAAAAAATAAGAATAGTGAGCAATCAATTGGGAAGAGAGTATAGAGATGACATTGGACATCCAACATTAGCTTGTTATATATTTGGAACTCAGAAATAAAGTTTGCATAGTGTCATTTAATAGAGTTTGGAATGATCCAGCTACTCATAAGTATGAGAAAAAAAAGAACAAAATCTTTCAGCAGAAAAGTCTCACTACAAGGGAGGGAACGTTGCGTTATAGGTATTAGAAAAAGGTCAATAGTGTCAAATGATAGAGAGGAAGTAATATATTGCCTAAAAATACCACTGACTTGAACCACAAGAAGTTCATTAGTGTCTAACAAGACAGGAATAGTGGCAGAACGAGAGCTGAAGAAATATGTAGAGCATGTGGACACTCTTAGGAACTGTATTTTATTCATTAGGAAGAGAGAAAGAACTTCACTCATTAGAGATTAATATAAGGATGAGAGAACACCGTAACTTCAAACATGGAGGAAACTTAAAATTGTTTCTATATAGAAGGGAAAGAATCAGTTAAGAAGAAGGAACACAGATAGGTTAAGAATAAGTGAGATAACTCATGAAGAGAAGTGGTGAATAACAGACAATACCGTAATGCCAAACAATGGTAGAAAGGTTAATTTTCACAGAATAAAGCTAATCTGTCTATGAGAATTTAGTAGATTTAGTTGATAGTTTGAAGTGACGTTTTCTGCCTGTTGACCTTTGTTACTTTTGTTTTTCTGTGACGTGGAAGACAAGCACTGCTTGGTGGGAGGCTGAAAGATAAGGAAGAGAGGACTCAGGAAACTAATAGAATAATTGAAATAGCTGCTGGGGTTATATGAGAAGTGCTTAACTGGGGAGCTAGAGAAAGTTCAGGACAGAATCAAGGGAGTAGCTGCTTCTCAATTTCAGCAGAGATAGAAGCTCTTTCTCAGAACCAGAAGGCCACGTACTTCCAAGAAGGTCAAAGAGAATTTGATTTCTTTCACCTTTTGAATTTTTCTAAACTTACTTTTACATTTTATGCTATTTATGTAGTCGTCGTCGTCGGCAGCCGTCCGTCTCGAGAGACGATGGTGTAGCTTCTTAAGAGTCTATCTGCACCGCCGAGAATGGCTGTGCAGTCCGACTCGGGAGTGACATGGTATCTGTCTCCTCCCGTGTTGAATCGACATCTTGCGATGACGCTGAAGCTACAGAGCCTGGGCAGGGTAATATGGAGGGTCTGCTGTTGCCCATGCAGCAGACCCCCCCTCTCTTCGCAGCTGAAGGGTCCAAGGGAAAGACGGAGTCGATACAGCTTGGGTTCAGGTGCGCCGCAGGAGTTGCCGGTGTTGACTACAACATCAAACCGCCTTAGGGACTCCGGCTCCGGATTTTCTGTCGGGGTTTACTCCCTTAGCCTTTCCCCTGAAGAGGTATGCCGCAAGGCAGCGGAGGTTTTTTGGAGTCAGAGTTTTCCTTCTCTGATGTACCCTGACTGGAAGATCGAACCAGCGACACTTAGCTCGCAGGCCGACGCTCAATCCACTGAGCTAAACCAGCCAGGGCTTTATGTAGTAGTTGGTCTGAAAAAAAAAAAAGGTGATTTTATGCTACTCAAGTATTTCAAGAACAATAGATGAACACGAACATTGAAGAACAAAAACAAAAAAAAGTATTCTTATGCCATTTAAGACTCATCTGAAGCCAACATGTAGGTTTATAAAAGCGGGGCCTTAATTTATAAAGATCGCTCCAAAATAAATTGGGTAGGTGCAATAATTCACTGAAAATTGCTCCTGAGTTATTGTAGGCCACTGCTGACCACAAAGAAAAACAAAAGCCCCCCAAAAAACCTGAAGTCAGCAACTTGTGCTTAATGTCCCCTTGTTTTATGTTCCCCTAACTATTTAATTTCTTTTTCTGGATGGCACGCAGAGTGATAGTCAGCTTTTGTGATTTTTTTTTCCCAGATTCACGTTTTCTGTTTACCAAGTTGCTGGGTTTTTTTTTGTTGTTGCTGTTGTTTTTTATGTTATTGTTTAAATAGGAACAATGTAAAAGATACTTGGGGAAAGAACGTGTGTGTATTATTAATGAGGACAGCACAATCTAAAGCGAACCATTGCTACCACTTTTCTTTTACTTATGTAACACCTTTCCTTGGGTGTTTAATTTTGGTTCGCCTCTTTACTGGGGCCCCAACTATTTTTTCTGTTCTTTATTATTTCAAGTTCTATAACTGGACTTTGTGTTCTGATAATACTTTTGATGAGAAACATTATATAGGATATGTTATTATCCAAGAGAATTTTTGAAAAATATTTGGAACTCATACTCAAGATTTACAGTGACTTTCTTTCACGAGCACAGACAAACATGATGATAGAGATTCTATTAATTAAGGAAGTTCTAATTTGCTAACAGGACTGACAACAGCTGCCTGCGGAATAAGACAATATGCTTTTCCTCTCCCTACTGGGCCTAATTCCCCAGTAACCTTATTGAAAATGTGCATGGGCTACAAAACTAAAGATTAACTGTCCAGGGACCTGCTTCCTGGAGCTTATTTGAAGATTAAATCAAATGGCAGGCAATATATATTTGGTAATACGGCTTTGTTGCGGCCTTTTTCCCGTGTTGTGGTGAGTGTAATAGAAGAACATGACACTTTATAGCTTTTTTAAAAAATAAAAGATTTTTTAAATGTGAAATAGTTTTGTTCTCATGATGAAATCAAAATGAATAATTTATTTCTTCAAAACTAAAAACATCTTCTGCTTTTTGAACACATAATAAAGACTCTCTAATTACAAATTATCCATAATTACAAATTGTTCAGCCTCTTAAAAGATGATTATTATTCATTATCTATTTATTTCATAACACATGCCACTAAAGGTGTAAAAGACGAGTTTAAAATGCTAGCTGATATATTGCAACATTTTAATTAAATAGAAAGCAGTTTGAATATATATTTAAAAACATAGCTTTTAGACTACACATTAGTAAGTGAATTTCTACTTAACAAATCAGGAAAGATGGATGAAGATGTTATGCTTTTAAAAATAGTCTATTTAGCATGCCTGTGCAGAGACTCTGAATTGTGATTTGTCCTCATGGCAGACATCTGAAGAACAAGTGACATTCTTACACAAAATCCATATTGGTGATGTATTTAATTACAGAGCTGATTGAAATTGACAGCTTTAGTGACCTGCGTTTGCACTTGTGGTGATTGATGTATGCTTCAACTCTGGTTACTTTTAAACCGATTCACATATTGCTCAATACTATAATATCGTTCTGTCAAATTGCAAACTACATTTTTACAAGTGTGGGCACAGGAGAAAGTGCATGCTTAATTAAAGTGAGATAGAGACAAATGGTTTAAAAACACCAATACAACTGTTAAACTGGGATCACTGTTATTTGAAAGCACAGCGAAAGAAAATTCGATACACTTACTCTGGCATTTATGTTCCTAGACTCATCTTTACTCTTAGAAAATATATTTCTGACTGTTATTCATGGAAAGAAAGAGGTCTCAGAATCTTAGGCTGCTGTCTCTAAAGCTTTGCTTTTTTATATATAATGTCAGGCTTGTTCTTTAAAAAAAATAAGTAAGTAAGATTAGAATCTTGGAGCAAGGAGGAACCTTAATGACTTTGTAAACCAAATCCTGTCTGTTTTTTCTGCTTGTGTTTCTTTGTTACTCAGACTTGCTAGCTGCTACCCAGAGAGGTAACTTGTTTGCAAAGGAGAACAAAGTGGCTTCTACTGCACAAAACTGAGTCTAAAATGCACATCTTTCCATTCCCAGTTCAATATACTTTTATATTACACAAAATCCCCTTCTCTAGACAGCTCTCACTCCTTAATTTATTTTTAGGTATGGACATATTACGATTACAGTCTTTATCACTAAGTACATCACATTGTTTAGGCACTTTCAACAATATTTTCAATAAGAGTAATAAAAACCATTGATTGAATCTGCTATATATATGAAATATATATTTACATAAAATATTTCTACCTACACAAATGCAAAATATGTGATATTATCGCCAACTTATTGATATGTGGTGAGACTAAGAGACGTTCAGCAAAATTTTCAGGTGGTTTCATGCATATTTAGATGAAGTATGAACCCTGATATGTTGAGTTCAAAGCCCATAGCCCTTTTCACTATACAACACTGTTTTGCCATATATATATGTGTGTATATATGCATATATATGTATATATATATATATGTATATTTTTAAATTTAAATAGACTTCCTGACTCTCAGAATGATAATTTTATCTCTCAAGGCAGGTTGTCTACTTGTTAAGAATAAAGATCTACACAATTTTGGGTGGCCGATACACGTCTTCCTAAACAAAAAGAGTGAAATGATCTTTCAGGCTACTTCTCAGATATAGAAATCCATGTTAGAATTACATTTGTCATTTCAGGGAATGATACTGGTTTTGAAATTGTAAGCTTCACTGGCAATTTTTAAAAGATACTAATTAAGTGGCTTAAATCGTCCCATATAGTCAGGGAAATACAGTTCCATTTCCAGTATTTCTTAGTCTCCTTCGGAAATGATGAATTGCAGAGGGGCAAGCATAAATGCTTCACTGCCTCAAAATCTCTGCTCCTTATTTAATTCTTCATATAGCAACTTACCTTCTAAAACAATGCTCCAGTTCATTCCACTATAGACGTACATTTTCTTTTTCATTCACTAAAATATCATAAAATGATATCACTGCATGGCATAGAAAAATGACAGAAGGGGATAACTAAAAATTGAGTAGAGACATTTTGTATATTTTAAACACCTCTATACCAGTTTTGACTATGTTTCTCTTTAGACTCTATTTGGCACCTTATTTTGACAGTCATACCTATTCCTCTTCTTCTCCTCTTCTATTACTTTTGAGTCTCATATTTTTCTATAATGGAATTCATGGTACAATATATATATAGCTAACAAACATTCTTTTTTCTTCCAGTTCTCTTCCAATAACTGCTTACTTAACATAAAAGTAATTCATGGGTAAATCATATTTAAAATGATTGGACAAAAATATATCATACATTTCTTCAGCAAATTTCTCTACTACTCTCAAAAAAAAATTTAAGTAATAAAAATGGTAGAACCTAAAAGGACAGGAAAAAGATTGGTAGAAGTCAGAAACTGAGGGATACCAACTCATATTTAGGCTATATATTGTCTCTTTAGAGTGATTTTCTGACAACCCCCTGTAATGTATCATTTTTCATATTACTATCAACATTATGCTTTATCTCATCACATTTTTCTTCGTCGATATTATACAAATAGGTACTTGTTTTACTTAATTTTTGTATATTAGTTTACTCTTCTTTCAACTCCCCCAGTAGAATGTAAGCTCCATGAAAACAAGAACACTTGTCTTTTTATTGCTGAACTATCAGTGTTATTCATAGGACCCAGCACCAAGTAAGTGCTCAAAAAAAACATTTTATAAATATGAGTAAATATATAACTTTGAGGAAATTAGTAATCTTCTTCAAACCATTTATAAACACACACACATTCTACTTCATAGAATTGTGATGAAAATTATGTAAATACGGGATATACAATAAAAGACAATATAATGCATTTCATAAAATGTATTGATAAGAATAATAATCTAAATTTATAATGTAGTGTAAATTTCTTGGCTCCTTTTGAACGAAAATATGATTTAATCTGTCCTTTAGTAGCATGAATTTGACCTCAATTTAAGAAAAGTTAGGTAATGTTAGAAAATAAATAGATGTAGTAAGAGTTATCTTAGTAAGATGCATAAGAAATAATCAGGGGCTCAACAGAATGGTGGCAACGTGACTAGTGGAGAAGGTACTAGTCATAAGGTGAAGAAATTAAGCAAAAATATGAAATATATTGCGGTGGTAGGATTTGCTTTTATTGACAACTAATTAGATATGGAGAATAAGAGATAAAGATATCTGATATTTTAGATGTGAGAGACTTAGAGGATGGCAATGTTGTCAAAACCAACAGGAAATTATATAGTAAAGTAGATGTTTTTGGAGGAAGGTGAGGGAAGAAGACGCTAGTAGAGGTAATTATGAATTCAGTTTTGTACACTAAATTTTCATGATAAGAAATAGGAATGACAATTTGGAACTTAAAATTAAGTTTGCCTAGGTATAAAAATATTGCAGTCAGAAGAGTAGAGAAAATAATGAATGTATGTGTTTCAACAGACTCTTTGGACATGTTTCAGATATATAGAAGAAAAAAATATTATTCCATGAGGTCTGAGCAAAAGAAATGAAAGATCTCAATGAATGAAAGAATGTTATTATTATGCAAAGGTGAGAAAAACAGGATTTTAAAAAGGAAAATGTCAGCTGGCACAGAGAGGTTGAGTATCATGAAATTTCTAAAAAATCTTTGCTTTTGACAGTAGGAAATTCTTGGTGTGAGAGCAATCGTGTTTTGGTAACACGACTTTCATATTTCAAGTGATTAAAATTAATATTAAAGTGTTTTTGTTATATCAGACAAGAGAACAATGCTTTTTTCAATGGCTGCCAACACAACACACCATGGTGAGATTCTGTTATTCTGTTATTGAATTGTGCCCCCCCCAACTCATATGTTAAAGAACTGACCCCCTCTACATTAGAATGTGGTCTTATTAGGAAACAAGATCATTGCAGATGTATTAGTTAAGATAAGGTCCTATAGATATACGGTGGACCCCTAAGCTAATATGACTATTGTCCTTAAAAGGGAGGAAATTTGGACATGGATGTTCATATAGGGACAGTGCCATAAGAAGATGAAGCCAGAGAACAGGGTGATGCTTCTATTAGTCAAGGAACATCAAAGACTGCCAAAAAATCACCAGAAGTTGGGGGAAGGACATAGAAATGCTTCTTTCTCACAGTCTGTAGAAGGAACCAACCTAGCCAGCACCTTGATCTTGGACTTCTAGCTCCAGAACAGTGACACAATACATTTATACTATTTAAACCGCCCAGTTTGTCATACATTATTATAAAAACCCTAGCAAAGTAATATTGATTCCAATGCAGTGAAAATTATGCTGACAATTGATACTAAAAATTGAGTAGTTATATTTCTTTTCAATTTTTAAGTCTATTTGTCATTTTAATCCTCTATAAGTTTCTTCCAAACTTTTATGACACACCATCTATCTTACTTAGTACTAGTAGTACTTGCTAATTGAAAGAGAAAACATTAAAACCAACTTCTACAGTGTTCCAATCTATTTCCAAATATATACCCTATAAAGACTCATGTTTATCACCTTCGTCCCATATTCGAATGTTTTAGAAGAAAAATAACTGGACAGTAAACACATGGTGGTTCCATGGGCCCTCCGGGTACAAGCTACAGATCTGAGGAACAATAATTTGTTTTTCAAATGGACACCTATAGTGTACTGAATCCTGAGCATTTGAGACTTGTGCTGGTCAACTACAACATAGTCAGCTAGTTGAATCAAATCTTCCAATCATAACTGGACTACTTGGTCAAGCACCTGTCCTGATATACACCAATGGGACTAACCACTTTTACATTCCTATATTTAACGGTCAGCTAACTTCTCTAGGAGCATCTCCTTCATGGTCGTTGCATCCTTCCAGCTCAGACTAGGAAGCTCTCTGAGTATTTCCTATAGTTTTTTGCCTTTTATTGGGAAACTTTACCTTCCCTAAGGTTCTTGGTTAAAGTTCACTGTTGTAGAGGAAGCATGGAAAGGAATGGTTATCAAACTTAATTAATATATGTATTTCCAATTAAATAAAGTTTTGTAATTCATGTGGGCAAACCAGTGTTAGAGATACCTAATGGATCAGCTCAGAGAGAGGTGTGCTCTCTTTATGTATAAACCAAAAATATGTTGATACAATGGAATATATTTTTCGAATACAAAGTCTGAGCTGTGTCTGCTCTGTTGATTGTAGATGAGTGAGTTTAAGTGAATTTTTCTCAGCATTGTTTGTATATGTAATGTTCTTTTTTTTTTTAAATTCAACATTAACTAGGCAGTTGGATAACTGGGGTTTAGGACATTCATCTTTGAGGTAGGAGGTATGAAAAATATTCTCCTCATGAAATTATGGCCTTAACTGTCACCTACTATAACTTAGTTGTAATGGTATAAATCTGTGCTTATCTTCCTTATTATTGTAGTTCATAAGCAGAACTGTGTCCCATTTATCTTTTACATCTCCAGTGCCTTATGCTGTGACATGGTAAGCAGTATATAATTGGTTATTAAATAAAAGAATGATTAAATGAGTGAAGACTGGGTATTTGATTGGTGGTTTTAATCAATAAATTCCATTCATAATACAGGTATTAGCATGTAAATTACCCTGACTCAAACTGTGGGTTAAAATGCTCCCATAGATCTTTGTGATATAAAGGACAGTAATGGTCAGCATTCCTAATCCCCCTCCCCACATTTTTTATTATCTAAAAAAAATCTGAATTTAGCATGAACACGAATTATTCCAAAATCCCTTAAGTTCTTTTTTCTATGTGTTTAAAATTTCCCTGACACTAGAAAAACAACAGTTGAATAATGACCAGATGGCAGAAGAGCTGTGGTAATTTGGCTGGAAGTAAGCTGAGCATTGAGGCATAATGAGCAAATTAGGGAGTTAAATCTTTTCTATGAGCAGATCAACCTAATGGGGTGGACAAGATCACCCAAAGGCTTTTATTAAGTTTATTTATTTCCTTTGTAAAACATTTACTGATGCATTGGTATGATGGTTTTTGGAAGATGTGATGGATGGATTGATAAAAGTGGAAATATTTTTCAGGTATTTCCTTCTTAGAGCTACCAAGAGTGAATCCATCCTAATCTTAGTGTATGAAGGCAAGAATGATATCATTGAGATGTGTAGCTAAAACCTTGGAAACAATCTTGTGCTCTCTATTCAGGAGAGTAAAAGTGGATGAAAATCCCTCAATTGTTTCTTACCTTGTCGTCTTTTTAAGGATTATGAGATCAGGGGAGTTTTCATGTCTTGAGACATAATTCTGGTCTTAAAAATTCTGAAAAGACTTTCTGATGTTAGAGATAATTGCCGCAATCAGGTTTTGTAAGACTTGATGGAAAATCTGTCAGCACCTGAGGCTTTTCCTAGGTTTATGGCTTGGATTTCAGGTCCCTCATTTTTAATGATATTGCATTGACCGGCTGATTGATTTAATGGAGGAAGTGAATTGAAAGCAGGGCCCATCAGTGTTCTGTGTGGTACAGCACTGACAAATATGTTGACTAGATTCAAAAACATTTTGAAAATATTAAATACATTTAACTTGCCTCTCTAAATCATTGAAATAATTTAATTCTGCATGCATTTAGATTGGATCTTTATCATTTTACTAGCTCATATGTAAGTGATGAAAAATACATATTACATAAATTAATCAATATGTGAAATATTGCAAATGGAGATTCTATATAGGTTGTGATATTAATATAGATAGATGGGATAGTGTGTATTCCTAATTTCATGTGTAATGATGGAATTGCAATATTTTAATTAAATGAACAATAGAATAAAATAGACTGTCTTTATTTAATTTCTATTCTAAAATTATTACATAATTAAGCATTTTGAAAACTAAAACCTAATTCTTATTTATTATGTTCTGTCAATAGTTGTTAATACAAAAATAATAACAATTTCATGATAATAATATATCATTTAAAGATAAATTTACTTGTGGATATACATTCAATTCTCAAAATTTTCTTGAATATCCATTTTTACATACATATGTTCAAATGTTTTTTAGTTGATTTTTTTTTAATTCAGAGCTTAGACATATATACTGACTTAGGAAATGAAATGTATACTTATTTAAATCTAAAGTATTGCTCAAATTTTCTGAGATATGAACTTGGTAAGAGAAGATACTGGGTTAGGTTCATTTCCTTCTTGTGTCTCAGGACCTCTTTATATGTTGAGAAACCTTCCCCCATATTCACATAAGTCTAGTGAAATAATTACAGTGTCTCTCTGGTACAATACCTGCTTTGGACAGTGAGAAAAGCATGAGAATCCGGACTGACTGATCATGAGACATATAACAATATCAAACAATACCAATAATAGTAAGAAACACTTTATGCAATTTGCTGTAAGGATAGTAAGAGTAAGGATTTTATATTTGGAATATGAGAACCATGTAGCCTATAATTCAAGAGATTCATTTTTGTGTCTCATAGGTAAAATGTGTCTAAAAATGAAGTCAAATACAGGTAAGCAACTAAGAGGTGAAAGTAAGCTTGGGCAAACAATGGATAGAGAGAGAAAGAGAGAGAGAGACAGAATGACAGAGGTGTGTGGTGGGGGTGGGTCGTGAATATTCAATGTAATTATTTTATCATTAGGATCTCTGGGTCAACAATTCATAAAGATAGTGCCATCACTTTGACATTCCAATTGTGTTAATTAATAAATTTAATTTTTTCTTAAACTTCTTGAGGACGATTTCTGCCACTAGCAACCAAAAGACCTCTAATACACTCATTTAGTGGTGGAATATAAAAAATGATTAATTAGTTAAAAATAACTGCAAACTATATACTCCACTATGTGGCCATAAAACAGGAAAATCATGGCTTCCTAATGGATATAAGTATTTTATTGAACCTGGTCAACAGTGTAACTAAATTTTTCTAAGCTCATTTGCCTTTTGAAGGAAAAACAAATGATAAGAAGACAGAAGCAGTGCAATGGTTATAATATTTATTTTCCACTTCTGCTACTACCTGGATAAAGTTTTAAAGAGGCATACAGCAACCTAGAAATACTTAAGAGTTTAATTTAGTGGTATATGTTGCAAATATATTGTACTATTATTGATGACTCTTGACCATTTATGCACATCCTTGAAGCATTTTGAAATGACTACAGTAGTGAAGATTGAGCAAAATTTTGGGTGTACCTGAAAAAGTTTGGAACTAGCAGGGAAACAGCAGTAACCTATTTGCACTCTTTGATTTGTGTAAGGAGCAGAAACCTTTATTCACTTCTTCAGCTGACAAATATTTACTGAGAGCTACTCTGTGTCAAACACTTGGGATAAGTGAACAAAGATATTCCCTTTCCTCAAATATCTTAAAATGCAATAAAGAAGACATGTAAACAGAGTAATAATTTATTATTCTATAATATAAGCTATAATACAGGAATACTTGAGGATGTAAAATGCATATAAGTAGCATATAACCCTGATTTAGAGTTTCAGGGAAGACTTTCTGGAGAGATAGCTGCCTAAATGAATTCCTGAAAGACAAGTAGAAATTGAGCAAAAATAAAGTCAAGGGAGTTATATAGACAGATGAACAAAGTGTACAAAATCTTGAAGACAGTAAACCTTAAGCTTTATACAAAAAAAAACTCAAAGTTAATAAAAGGCTTAAATGTAAATTATAAAACTATAATCCTTTTAAAGATATACATAGGAAAATCTTTAGGGAAAGAATTCTTAGACTTGACACCAAAAGCATGATTCATAAAAAGGAAAATGAGTAAGTTGGACTTCATCAAAATTAAACCTTTTTTCTGCAGAAGAGCCTAGTAAGGATATGAAAATACAAGGTGCAGACTGAAAGAAATGTTGTAAACCACACATTCAACAAAAAGACTAATAACTAGAATATATAAAGAGCTCTCAAACCTCAACAGTAAAAAATTAAAAATCTAATTAGAAAATTGGCAAAAGACATGAAAGATATCACTGTAGAAGATATAAGCATGTCAAATGAGCACAAGAAAATATATTCAGTATATTAGCTATTAGATAAATGCAAATTAAAATTATAATGAGATATCATTGCATACCTTTTAGAATGGCTAAAGCAAAAATGATGACAATATTTAATGCTGCTGAAGCTACAGATAAACTGAACCACTTATATGTTGCTGACTAAAATGGAAAATGGTAGGTTGGTAATTTTGCAATAAACTAAATATGTGACTACCACACAATCTAGCAATTGAAGCAATTGTAACAATTGTACTTCTAAGAATTTATCTTGGAGAAATGAAGACTTACTTATACACAGAAATCTGTGCATAAAATTTTATAATTATCCTTATTTATAATAATAAAAAAGTAGAAACAAGTCAGATGTTGTTCAGCAGGTCAATAGTTAAGCTAATATTGGTACATCCATATCATAAAATGCTAGTTATCAAATGGAACAAATACACATAACAACCTGTATGAATTTCCAGAGAATAATGTTAATAAAAAATTCCCTAATTAAATATTGTTTGATTCCATCTCTACATCATTCTCGAAACAATAAAATGATAGAAATTGAGAAGAGGAACGTAGTTGTCAGAGGTTAAGGAGGGGTTAAGGGTGTGAGGGTAGAAAGGGTGGCTGTGTAAGAGCAGCATGAAGGTCCTTATGCTGATGACAATGTCCTCTATCTTGACTGTATGTGTCAATATAGCAGATGATATATTTTACTATCCTTTTGTAAGATATTACCATTAGAGAGAAATTGTGGAAAGGATACATGGGATGTCTCTGTATCATTTTTTACAAGTGTGTATGGATTCACCATTATCTTAAAATAATAACAAAAATGTAGAGAGATTATTAGAGCTTGATGTATAACAGTACCAACGTGGACACAGTCTGAACTTGACTGAGTTACTGAATCTTTGTGAATCCACCATCTGTTGCTTGAGGAGGCTTGAATAATTGTGATTTATTTAATTGTAAAATTTCTATAGTAGAAATTTAAATATGTTCCAAACATTTGAATTTAGATTAAAGTTATACTAAAATAATCACATGTAACAAGATGACATAAAAATTTTGATATTTTTTGTTTTGCTTTGGTTAATCAGTTAGTTTTAAGTGGAAAACAAGAAAAAAGAAAATCAAAAGAACATTATATGATTACAAGGCATGGCATTAGTGGAATTTGTGTCAAGTAATACAAGTGGAAGTAAAATACTTCAAATTTATATAATGAAACACAAAATGCATGTTCTAAGTTATCAACTGACAACTTCCAGGTGGACGACAGGTGTACTCTAAGTATAAAATCATACTTTATTTTTAGACAATTGCAAGCTGCCTTCTGGTTAGTTGAGAAGTTGAAAATCATTTATCTTTTATTATTTTATACAGGTTTCTATGTGTGGGCCATGATAAGGTAGCCTCGATTAGAGCAGTCTAAAGCTAAAAGCTAGACAGAGACCAAAAAACAATAACTACTCATCGTGCATAAAGAACTCAATTCCAGTGGTTATCTACTAGGTTTTCAAAATGTGTGGCATTGATACTGAATAGATGTTGGGTTAGTACCTTTTATTATTATTATCATTATTTTTATATTTGAGGACTTGTTTTGCTAGATAAGGGGTGGTTTCATCAGAATTGACCTGGGGAATGGTATCAACGAAGTGAGGAAACAAGAGGAAAACCTGATGTTCTTTTGTCAGATTTTTATTTTTCAGAGATCGCCAAAATAGGTATCTGTGTTTGGCTTAAATTTGGGGAAGGGGGGAGTGGAGAGAAATACCTTTTCTTTTGTTCTTTTCTCAACACATATAGATACGTATTTTTAAAGGTATCTCTAACTACCACATCGATAAATTTAGTAAATAAGAAATTAGTTCTAAAAAATTATATATTAAATAATATTATCAAATGCAGCATAAAATGCAAAGGCTTATTTTTGCTAGATGAAAGGAAATATTTTTGTGCAAAGGTTAATGATGAAACCTCAAAATACTTTAAAATAGCACGAGGATTTTTTGTTTGTTTGTTTTTTCATGTACCAGGGTATTTATTTGGAGTTGGAGTGCAATAAAAAAAAATCTCAAAAAACAAAATTAAAACCTGAGATGTGGAAAATGTAAATGTATCATGGCTGCTAACCAAACAGTGAGAAATTTTAGAAGAAAAAAATGACATAGGGAGAAAAACATAGAAATGATAAACTATGTCGAATCTCAATGAATTCTAATCAGAAAATAAGGAATTAAAAAATAACATTTAAAAAAGGAAACTGGAGACTTAAAGGGGGGAAATGTTTTTCTCCATATTAGGAGCCATTATATTAATTTTATAGTGGCCTTTAATGGAATTCTAAAGGATTTCTTTCAGAGGTTTGAGGTTCACAAACATGCTGCATAAATCCCCAGTGACTGAATTTATAGTCCTGTGGTTTTGAATGTGGCTGGAATTGTGCCTTATGCCTGCTAGGTTAGCAGTGTGTTAAATTCTAGCTAAAAGAATTTTTCTGTTTCAAATTGTTCATACAAGCTACATTTTCTTCTTTTAGATAGTTCATATGTATTGATATTTTTAAGATAAAATATTTATAATGTATTTAGGAATAGTTATTACTTTAATTAAAAACATGTTTAGATATTGCATATACACCAGATTATTTCTGTGATCTTTTCTTCTATTTATAATGCTGTCCTTGGAGTCAGTGGTTAGAATTTATGTCAAAATTATTGTTGTTTTTACTTGCTGTCATTACTATTGTCTTGCCACTCATTTGCTTCTTTTTTTAATGTTATCCATTGCTATTACTCTACATATCCTATTACACTTATAATTGAGTGCCACAAAATTGGGTGGTTAGGATGAGGCATTATTTCAGAAAAATTACCAAAATCAAGCTCTTTACATATCACGGGGACAAAATCTGAACTATTCCTTTAAAGAAGCAGAAACTGTTAACTGATTTATGTATTGTCTGATAATGAAACTCAACTATTTAATGCTTTAGAATTTTTTAACCTACATTAACTCCATAAATCTGTACTCTCTCTCTTTACCTATCTTATAAACTCATGTCTTCTGAGGTAAAATAGTATTACATTTGTAAGCATAAAAGCACTTACGAGGTCTAGAATTTTGAAAGCATAAATATTGTCCCTTGATTTTTTTCCTTTTTGAAAAAACAAAAACAAAAACATCTACTATTGTTCTCAAAACATATAGAAGGAGTGAAAGTATTTTAGCTGAAAGATAAATCGGGAGGATGTTGGTGATGATGGATAACAGGTAAAGGTAGTGACAATGAAGGTAGAAAACAACAGATTCATCTCAGAAATAATTAAGAAACAGCAGAGCTTTATGTGTTGTAAGACAGACCACTTAGTTTCTGGACTTTGAGAATCATGAGAATTGTGAGATGGATATTACCATTTATTGCCATTAAACAAACAAAAAAATTATAAGGACAAATAGGTGAATGATTTTTATCATCTTGCATGTGGGGTTTCAAAACTTTTCAGGTAACTATTGATGTATCGGGTTCAGTTAATGAACTACAATAACTAAGCATAATTGTTTTGGTCTCTGCTGAACAGCCTTAGTAATGGCTTCCTCTGTCCTTGCAGCCACAAGTAACTGCTGATAATGTCAGTGCAAAGAAACTCACACAGGCTGCTGCTTCCAAAAGCTTTGTGGTGCTTATGGGTTGAGTTGACAGTACATTGTCTCACGAAGACCAGAGTAACTTTTTCCTTCTTTGGTGTCTCCTGTTACCATTGAGGTACAAGACACTGTAGGAGCCATTGAACACACACACATATAATTCACAAATGTAGGATTATGAACTCTTCAGAGGCAAACTTTGACTATTTGAAAACAAAAAAGTAAATAAATTATTCTCTTCTCCAACTGTATTTTATTTTAGAAATGCAGTTCAATCTCTGTTCCTTTAAATGAATTCTGTGAGATTAAGAAATCAGCTTGTCACAAAGCAGTGAATGACATCATAAATGACCTTGTGCTGATTGATTTTTTTCCAGATAATTCTTCTCTCCCCACATTCCTAATTTCCTGGGATTGACACCTGATATACAACCAGTGGTAAAACAAACATTTAAAATCTTCATTAATTGGGATGATAAAAGCATTACACTTTTACATGTCAAACCACAGTGCACATTGACTGTCTTACCCTGAGGGCTGTATTAACTCTTTTGCTCTCTGTTGAAATATGGTCCACAGAGACCTTTGATTGTCTTAAATTCCACAGAATATCATTTTGATCCACTATATTTATAGCATAATCTTAGTTACATATGGTGAATAGGCCATATCTTGCATGCCCTAATAAGATAGATGTGCCAGAAAAAGTAATAAATATAGACTGAGATTAGCAGTTGGAGCAGAACTTCGGTTATTTACTTCATTTGGAGAGAGAGGTAGCCATAGGTATAAATATATGAGGTTTGTACAAAAAATATCCAGCCATGTACCAATAGAGACTCATTTATTGAAGAAGATACAAGATACAAGCAACATTGTACACAGGACAATGATGCCTCAGTCTCCTTTAAAGTAGGTTCCTTGGGACTTCACACAATTTTTCCAACTACCATCAGCCCCATCGTATTTCCCTGAATCTCACTGACGGTCTGAAATATCTTCCCTTTCAAATGTGATTTTAATTTTGGGAACAGCTAGAAGTCAATGGGCTCCACTGAGTGAGCATGTGCACTGTGTGGCTGTCACATTTAAAATGACTGAGAGAGTAGAGCAATGAATCTGCATCAAATTTTTTGTTAAGCTTGAACATTCCTCCACGGAAACTATTCAGATGATTAAGAAGGCCACAGCTATGGGCAACAGTGATTGACAGCTCTTTTACTTGGCTCCTGTGTGTCCCTTTGACATAAACAAATCATTATAATTTTATTTTTTTAACTTTTTAATTTCAATTCTTCATATAATTTCCCCCCAAATAAAACAAGAAAACAATTCCCCAACTCCTTTTATGAGGCCAGTATTACCCTGATAATAAAAGAGATAGTGACATCGCAAGAAAAGAAAACTACAGAGCACAAAACCCAGCAAGATAAAAAAATAATTATATATCACAAACAATTATATACCACAGGGTTGCAATATTGGATTGGTTTAATATCCAAAAATTAATTAATGTACTATACCATATTATGGAATTTCTTTGATTAATTTCTTTTCAAATGTTTGGTAGAATTCATCAGTGGAACCACCTGAGTCTGTGCTTTACTGTGTGGGCAGATTTTTAATTGCCTATTTAATCTCTACACTTGTTATAGGTCTAGTCTACTTGTCTATTTCTTCTAAAATCAGTTTCAGTACTTTGTAACTTTCTGGGAATCCATCCATTCTATCTAAAGTTATTAAATTTCTTGGTATGGAACTTTTTATAGTATTCTTTTATTTACCTTTATTTCTCTAAGGTAAGCAGTATGGTCCTCTTTTTTCTGATTCTAATTATTTAAATCTTCTTTTACTTTTCATGATTAAATGGCTAATGGCTTGTTATTTATTTTTATATTTTCAAAGACTCATCTTTTGATGTTACTAATTTTCTGTTCTTTTTTAGTAATTTTCACCATAATCTTTATTATTTTTTTGTGCATGTTTAAAGTTTGATCTTCTTATTTTTTAGTATCTTTAGGTAGAAGGTTATGTTAATGATTTGATGTATTTTTTACTTATGATATAGGTATTTTGTGCCACATATTTTTGTGTAAACAATGCTTTAGCTTTATCTCACGAATTTTAGTATATTGTTTATTTTCATTCATAACTATTTTATAATTTCTTCTTTGATCTAATGACTATGAATGTGTTGTTTAAGTTTTACATATTTGTGCTTTCCAAATTTTTTCCTATTATTGATTTCTAATTTTATCCTATATGCTCAGTAGACATTTATATTATTTATATTATTTTAAATATATTAAGATTTGTTTTCTGGCATGGTGTACAGTCTATCATGAAGAAATCTTCATGTGCAGTTAAGAAGAATTTATAGTTTGTTGCTCTTGAGTAAAGACTTTTATGAATGTTTGTTAGATCTAACAATGTATAGTGTTATGCAAGTGTTCTATTTGCTTGGTGATCTTGTCTCCAGTTATTCTATTTGTGACTGAAAGTGAAATATTGAAGTCTCTAACAATTATTGTTGAATCATCTATTACACCCCTCATTTTTTTCAATTTTGCTTTGTATATCTTGGTGACTAGTTATTGGGTGCATATATGTGTGTGGTGCTATATCTTTCTGAATGATTAATACCTTTATCATTATAAAATGTCTCCCTTCATCTTTAATAATGCTTCATAAGTCTATTTTGTCTAATATTAGTATAACTGATGCAAGTATATCTGGCTAGATAGCCTGGCCAGTCCCCGGCGTGAGGGAGGGGTCTCAGAAAACACCAAAGGCAACAGGGGTGAAGTCACACTGCTGGGGCAGTGCATGATGACAGATTTCCCCAGCCCTAGGTAGGGATATGACAGGAGGAGACCTTGTATGGAGTATGCATGAGTTAGTGGAAAGCTCTCCTACTACCTTCCAGAACATGGCAGCACGGGGATGTATAGACTTGACAGTCTAGCCTGGGAAAAGGACAGAATTGGATGGGGAGCTGAACCCTTGTGAAATGCACAGAACTTTGGGCCAGGGGATTTAAATGCAGGGAGGGCATAGATTCTCCTCTTCTCTTTCTTTGGGATCCTCACACGGAAGTGTGGGCCAGAGTACTTTTGGAACCCCATGGGCTGTGGAAGTTGTGTGGCCAGGTGTTGGGCTCTGGATCTCATGGATGGGGCCCCTGCATGGCTGGCTGCAGCAGTTGGCAGCAGCCTCAGGCTCCCAGTGCAGGAAGCTGCAGTGTGGTGATGGCCAGGCAGGCCACGTATGCAGACTCCAGGAAGTCAGAGGGCCATCTGCTTAGCAACCTTGTGCTCCAAAGGGCAGATAATGGTGGAACAGGATTTCCTGGCATGGTTTTGTGCTTTAGTCTTTTTGGGAAAAAATGGTTTTGTTCTGTGCTTTGTGGAAGAGAGGAGTCTGGAGCCAGCCAAATTGTGCAACATCTTAATGAAGTCATTTTTCCTTCCCATTAATATTTGTCTTTGAAATATGCCTGCACTCAGCATGGGCAGCTGAACCCCACTTTTGTTCAGAAACATAAACACTTCAAATTTTCTTTAGCTGCTGTTATCTCTTTAAATGGTTTTACTTTTATTCTATTTGTGTCTTTATGCAAATTGTGTCTTTAAAATATTTCTCCTATAGACAACATATTTTGGGTTGTGTTTTTTATCCAGACTGACAATCTGTGCCTTTTGATGTGATTGGGTTGTTTAAGTCATTCACACTGAATGTTATTTTTGATATACTTCAATTTAAATTTGCCATTTTACTTTTTAATATCTTACATCTTTTATATTTCTCTATTATGTCTTTATATTTCCTTTTACATTAAGTAAATACTTTCTAATTGGCATTTTAATTTAATTAATAATGTCTTACTTAATGATGAAAGATTAATGATTTCCCTTGGGATCAGGAACAAGACAAAAATGCATACTTTTGCCACTTATGTCTAACATTCTACTTGAGTTTCTAAATAGGACGAGGCAAAAATAATAATAATAATAGTAAAAGTCACCCAGATTGGAAAAGAAGACATAAAACTTTCTCAAGCAGCAGGTAACATGGTTCTGTATACAGAAAATATATATTCCACAAGAAATTAGACATAATAAATTATTTCAGCAATGTTGCCATAAATAAAATAAGCATACAAAATAATTGTATTCATATACGTATGCAATGAACTATCCAAAAATGAAACTTAGGGAAACAATTTCAGTCACAATGGCATCAAAAAGATTAAAGTTCTTAAGAATAAATTTTGCACTTCAGAAGTGCAAAACTTTTACTCTGAAAACTACAGAATATTGTTGAAAGATATACAAGAAGATCTAAATAAATTGAAATACCTTCCATGTTTGTTGACTGGAAGATATATCTGACATTTTTAAGCCAGTAATACTTTCCTAACAGATTTAATGATTTAACACATTCTTTGGCATAATCCTTACTGTTGACTTATAGAAATTGAAACGTTGATTCTAAAATTTATGTGAAATAGCAAGAGATCCCAAATACCCAAAACAATACTGAAAAGAAGAATAAAATGACAATATTCAATTTTAAAATTTAGTACAAAACAACACTAATTATAACAATGTGGGACTCGCACAAGAATAGAAATGTGCATCGTTGGAATAGAATTGAAAATCCAGAAGTCAACCCATACACCTATGGCAAATGTATTTTCAATGAGTGTGCAGGAATGTTTTGGGTATAGGAAGTGAGACAAATGGGATATTAAACCAGAATTTATGTCAAGATAAATGTTGACCGTGGTTAATATTTGCTGTAACTATATGTGTTAGAAGCTTAACAAGCCTCTACTTTTCTTATTTGTGTCTCCTTTGTTGATTTGGTCTTCTATAAATTCTCTTCCCCAGAGATAGAGTTTATGCATAGCAGGTCTTTCAGGAGTAATTTTTTACTATTATTCTGGTGTCTTGTTTGTGCTTTGTTAATATCTTGGGGAGAGAACAGTCCATGATATAATTAAATTTCATTATTTAGCCAGTCCATATTTTTGGAATGTGATCTTATGTTTCTCTAGTGGTATCACTTTTTTCTCCCTTCCCTGGCATTTTTCAAATTTACTTCCTTGAAGCCCTAATTTCTGTTGACTCTGCCATTTGTCCCCTCACTACCATCTCCACCCTCCAACATATACTTTGGGTAAGATAAGGAGAGCTGAAAAAAGGGTCTGGCAATGTCTTTTCTCCTAGAGAGTAGACCTTTGTTATAAAATGTGCTCTGGGCTTATTTCATAATATCCACTCTTCTACCACTGTAAGAACTATGAATGATATTTACCTTGAGAACCATGTGGAATACCTGAAAGTAAAGCCCTTGGAAGTGTATCTCCCCACAAAATTATATGTCTTCCTTCGAGGCTTCCTCACTCTCAAATTAGTCTATAGTCAGCCTCCATCAATTCTTTATGATTACCATTTAAGTATTCTTACCATTTTATCTTCTGTCGCACATAAGTAAATCTTGGCTGTGTCTTTTCAGGATGTGCCTCTCTCTCCTGATTTTATGATGGTGTTTTACCTTGAAACTTCTAATCTCTGATGTGTATAAGAAAAATCATTGATTTTCATTTTGCCCTTCTTCTTGTTGTAAGGACTGAAGTGACAACATGTAAGCATGTTCTTAAAAGGACAGATAATAAATATTTTATATTTTCAGGTTATATAATTTCTGTCATAACTACTCAACACTGCTATTGCAGAGCAAAAGCAACTATAGGTAATATATATATATATATATATATATATATATATATATATAGATGAGCATTTTCTAATATAATTTTATTTATAAAAACAAGATTTTTTCATGTGCTGTAGCTCACAGACCTCTATTTTAGAACTATACCCAGACTTTACAGCAGGCTCCAGAGATTGAAGTTGCAAATAAGACCCATTAGAAGGTGTGACATACAACAAAATATTTGTATGATTTAGCCAACATATATGAGATAGACTGCTTAGAAATAAGTGTGGGAATGTACTTTATGGTTGTGGGATTAAGGTAGAAGGATATATAAACTTGGATCAGGCAAGATTTATTGATAATTAACCCTTAAAAGCAGAGATTCTGAATTTAGTGTTTTAGCTTGATGGTTAAGAATGTCTTTAAGAGTTTGCTTCGTAGTTGACTGACATAGGGACCTAACCATAATCTCTACTGTATAAAGTTGAAGTGCACAATCTTCCTTTATTATTATAGAGGAAGGTATCAACATACATAAAAAGTTTGAAATGCTAAAGAGGATTTATCAATTAAGATTTAATCACCTATCTTATGAGGAGCTGACCATTTATCATTGCTGTCATAAACATTTATGAGAATACTGCCAGTCACAGAACTACAGTCCCTTTCATAAGAGAGGCCATGTACGTTGGAGTAAGTTTCTTGCAACTTTTCCAAAATTGTATACTGTTGGTCATCCTCCCTAGCATTCTTAACGAGACTTGCGACCTGACTGTGGATTATGGAGGAAAAAATAATCAGAATTCTCAGGGATTACTGGACATTGATTTCGTAGTCCCCAAGCATCACTGTGGCCTACCAGTCAGAATGGGGTCTTATAGAGGTTATGTGATTAATGAAGGCTTTTTGTTGGCATTGCTTTGTTTTTATCAATGAAAGTTTGCTTTAGGTTGGTCTCACATTAGCCCTGGTTTTTCTAAGATATATCTGTGCATTTTCACACTTACTTATTTACTTATTTTAGGTTTCTGTCATCAACATTTCTACTTCTTTTTACTGTGAAACTTGTAAGTGGATTTACCCAATTGGCCATAAACAAAGACATAGGAATAATGCATTTGGATTTATGAAATGCAGCTGTATTACTTATATGAGCCAATCAGATTGAAAGCAATGTAAATAAATTAATTTTCATTTTCATCAGAGGTGTTTTATGGACTTGAAAGTGTAATTGCATTTACTTTTCAGCTAGTATAAATGTCTCAAGACAGCCCAAGCACTTTCTGATATTGCTAAAATATCAGAAAATTTATTTTAAAATTATAATCTTTACATCAATCACAGTATAAACAGCATTGTATGAACCTGTCTAGACTGATAGATATAAATATATTTGTCAGTGCTTTAAAACAATTTTCACTGCTAAGTGTATTATTTAATTCAAAGATAAAGGGCTTATACTAAAGTTCAAATGATTTTAGTGGATTAGGTGTCATTATGTGAATATCTTTGTCAGCAATTACTGGGTATAAAAATATAAAAACATGTACAATTTGTCTAAAATAGACATGTTTCCTTTGAAAAGTAATGTGAATGTTTCTTTAGTTATCTTCTTTCATGAAGAACTAGAAATTAGATTCAGCCAGAACAGTGTCAAAAACTTACCTTCACTTTTCCTAAACTGTAGTTTAATTGAGCTTTAACATCAAATAAACAGTCTTTACCTTTAACGCTAATGCACCCAAAAGACAGTTTCTATTCATTTTGTATGACTAAAACTACATTAGGAATATGAATGTATTAATATAAAGATACAGATACTAACTGCTTAAATATTGAGTTCAAAACTAGACATTAATATGAGTGGAATAATTGGTTCTTGCTGTAGAAGGGAACCATAATAAAGAACTTGAAAGTGTTGTCACATTTTACATAACTAGTAAAATCTCTGAATATTTGAAAAATATTCTGAAAGAAAATGTCTTGGGGCTTTCTTAATGAGAATGAATATGGTTTGAAAAGATCAAATATTATTCACATATGTCAAATACAGGTTTTAATAACAGAGATAATGAACAAAATTAAAGTAGGTCGATTTAAGCCATTTCTTTTCCAAAAGTAGTTACACATCATAATCACTACTTGCTAAAATATAATTAAAAACAAGATGAAATTTACCAAAGAAAGCTCAATTATTATATATAAAAAAGTTAACATGAGTAATTTTATCATCTTTTAATTTTTATGTTCATCTGTTTTATTAGCATATTAGCATTCTGTAGTTAATGGTCATGTAAATATGTTAATGTAATAATAATTTAGGTAATAAATAGAAGAATTATTAATAGAGTACCTTTACTTTGGCAATGATGTTTTAATAGTCTATTTTAATTGTGATTGGGAAGCAAACCAAATGCCTTCTGGTACATACAGGTAAAAAAAATTTGGACATACATATGTCTGAAAACAAAAAACTCCAAAATACTAAAAACATTATTTGGATTCCTCAAAAATAACACTAAAAATAAATCATAATCTTTATATATGTGTAAATTAAAAAACAAGGCTCTAATCTTCACAGTATAAAAACTTACTCTGGAAATAAGACTCATAATAAACCTATCAAATCATGACTTCGAAGAGATTGTTCTTGTTAGAGGTTGAAACTTGCTTAGTAAAAGGTGACTGTAAATTCAATATAAATACCTAATTTAAAAAAATAGGCTTAACTTCTGAAATCCACAGGATTTACTCTCTGGAATGCATTTTTATAAACATCATTACTTAAAAGTGTCCATTTTAAAGAAATTCTAGGTAATCAATTTGTATTCTAGAAGTTATTGCTATAATTTCTTAATTTGTGAATGACATGGAGGAAATATAAACCACAATAAACAGAAGAATTGATTGTTTGAATCAGGAAGACAGGTATCATAATCCTTCCTCTCTTGTAAGCATAACAATGAAAATAAATTTCTTAAAAATCTACATTAGCAAATTTTAAAGAATAATATATTTATTCTTATTATTTAAATAAGTCATTATTACAATTTTTGTCTTAGGATGTAATATTGACCAAAATACCTACTTAATAAAATGATTCAAGCTGTGGATAGAAAAATATTCACAAATATTAATTAAGAATTTATGATTAATTAAATAGAGTTTATTTGGACTAATTAAATTATATAAACATGGTTTTCAGTAAAATGTGGTTTTGATTTTTAAAAAGGAACAAATATATTGTGCAACATGAATATGAAAATTAACATTTACTTTGCCCTAGAAGTTTTTCCAGTGAGTTCACTTGATGAGTTATTATCCATCTGCAAAGCCTCAACTTATTTGTGAAATAAATTATTGATTTTAATTGTTTTATAATTTCAAGTTCTTTGGTGCTTCAAAGTACAAAATGTCTTGGTTTATTAATTATGGAGGCTTCTAAAACTATCTGAGTTGGACTTGGTTATTTCTTAGGTTCCCTCTTTCTCAAACAAATAGTGTAACCTTTCATAGGGTGTATTACTTCAGCACATCATTGAAGTTTTTCATTACATGTTGATACTTTTTGTTTCATCTTCAGAGTTTAACTTCCTTGCCAAGTTCTTGGAGATTGCTCTCTAGCTTTCTATAGAAAGACTACTGAGGCCTATAGCTGTACCTGTCTGAGATTAACTAGTCAGCTAAAACGCTTTTGGTGTTCATATGTGTATGCTTTTCTCCCCTTAATAGATCCCAGATTTTATTTAATTGCACTGCCATGGGCATGATGAGATACTGTCTTTGAAAAGCACATCTGCTTTTAAATAAAAAAATGTCTCATTCTTGGTATTTTTCTCCTGAAATTTCCTATCTCTAGGGCAGAACATCACCAATTCTAGAAGAGAATCCTAAAGAGAGAGCTTGCATATGCATACAGTATTCAGTGTGATATTAGCAGGTGCAACATTGCTTTAAAGACTGCAGTTAGGCATTTTTTTAATGAATAGGAAAATGCTCAAGAAACTCCAATCCATTTGAGTTATGCTAAAGAATAGTTTCCACATGGGTTATTCTTCCATATTCAAAATATTTTTTAACTGTATCTTTCTCTTTTTATTGTTGATATGAAAATAGACCACTAAAATCATATTCTATGTAAAAATACAATATCAATTTATATCAGTTTAGAAGAATGTAAGACTGAGATATTTAAAAGATTTCTGGACCCTGCTCACAGCCTACGTATGATGGCTGGAATTCAAACCCCCTACTTTTTTCTCATAAAAATGTTGGCATAGTAACTGAAAAAAAGCAGAAAATACTTTTCTTTCTGTTTAAAGTTTAAAAATATCAGTTAAAGGTCCAATCTTGGATCTCTTAATATGCTAGTCTTAACTGGTTCATGTTTTAGTCAATCACGACATACAGCATATTTAGTAATTATTATTTATAGGTAATCACTCTAGAAGTCATTGGAAGTTTCAAAATTGATCACATATTATCCCCAGCTCACTTTTAGAATGTTAGAGGGCTTAAAATCTCACACAAATAATCAAGTATCGTTATATATACAATAGTCCCCCCTTATCCATGGTTTTACTTTCTGGAGTGTCAGTTACCTGCAGTCAGCTGTGATCCTAAAACATTAAAGGGAACATTTCATAAATAAATAATTTAAAGGTTTTCTTTTCCTTTTTTGATTTTTTAAAGAGAGAGAGGAAAAGAAAGAGAGAGAGAAACATCGATTTTGTGTTCAACACTATTTATGCATCATTGGTTGATTTTTGTTTGTGCCCTGACCATGGGTTGAATCTACAACTTGGAGTATCAGGATGATGCTCTAACCAACTGGGCTACCCAGCCAGGACACAGTTGATAAGTTTTAGATTGTGTGCCATTCTGAGTAGCATGATGAAGTCTCCCTCCATCTTGCTCCTTCCCACCAGGGATGTAAATCACCCCTTTGTCCGGTGCCTCCACACTGCATATGCACTATCCTCCCATTCGTCACTTAATAGACATCTTGGTTATCAGAGTGACTGTTGTATATTTGCAGTACTTGTGTTCAAGTCACCTTTATTTTACTTAATAGCTCCAAAGTACAAGTGTAATGATGCTGGCAATTTGGCTGTGCCGAAGAGAAGCCAAAAAGTATTTCCTTTAATTGAAAGGCAACAGTGCAGTAAAATATTTTGAGAGAGAAACCACATTCACATAACTTGTATTACATTATATTGTTATAATTGTTCTATTTTATTAATGATTAGTTATCGGTAATATCTTACTATGTTTAATTTATAAATTAAACTTTACCATAAGTATGTTGTGTATTTGAAAAAGTATTATATATATATATATATATATATATATATATATATATATATATATATATATCCAGTACTATCTGAGGTTTCAGACATCCACTGGAATCTCAGAACAATGAGTTCCTTGTAGATAAGGGGAAGCTACTGATTAGTTACTAACATGAAATAGAAAACAATGAGTGTCAAGGAGCAATATAAAATATTGTGCATGTTGAATAGGAACATTTATTTTAAAACTTTAACATAACTGTTATGATTCATTGCTCTCATCCACTTGAGCAGAAAATGATATATATTTTGCTTACTAATTATATTATGTATATTAACCTTGAATTTTAACTAGAAGACACATGCTGAGGATCAGTATCATGTCTGGGCCAGTGATTCTTCTGTATATTTCTGGTGTTGACTTATTTTGTGATTATTGTATCAGTTAGATGGTATGACTTATGCTTTACTGATGTTATTTTTATCTATTTCTCTAAAATAACTCTAGAAGTACATACTAACATCTCACATTTACTGATCAAAAAGATAAGTCAGGCAACCATGCTAGAGCTCTTATGTAGGATGAGTATGTATCACATCTAAACTTTACCACTTACTCTGTAAAATACAGCAAGTACTTAAACTTTCTGTAACTCAGATCTTTCATCTGTATATGGGGTATTCTATATTTAATTTTATTTTTGTAAGGAGATTAAATAAGTTAAATGTATTGAAAATGTCTAAAAAAGAGCTGGCACCTGTCAAGCCATATATAAAGGTCCGCTATTCCTTCAATAGCACAGATAGTTAATTGCAAACCTGAACACCGACCAAGGTATACTTGATTATTTCATTGTTTTGTGAAAAACAGAATTCTTATTGAAAAATATAAACAGGAAATATAAAACAAATATCCATTTTCACCAGTAAATCAAAAAACAGTTTTGCTAAATGCTTTTTCTGTCCTTACTAAAATGGTCCTGTAGTTTTTTTCTCCTTTACTTTGTCAGTGGGCTGATTTTCCTTAATTCATCTCTAATGTTAAGCAAATCTTGAATCTCTGAGATCCTGAGGATCAGCTCAAATTAATGAAAACATAGTATTATTTTTCATATTGCTACACTCCATTTGTTAGTGTCTGTGTATCTGTTGCTCCATGAAAATTAATCTTTCTTCATTCTCTGGCTGATTTCTACATCGTTTTGTCTTTGTTTTCCTGCAGTTTCTTTGTGATGTGTCTAAAGAGAATGCATTGCTTCCTTCTTTCCTCTTCTTTTCTGCCTTCTCTCACTCCTCTCCTCTCCTGTGTCCTTGCTTGGAATTCAGTGGAGTTCTTTATTGTGGTGATTGGTGTCTTTCATAAGCTCTGCAAGGCTACCTCAGGAGTAAATATGATTTTACTTCTAATTTATATAAACCTGGGAGTCCTTTGGAGCCTGAGCCTAATGGAGGTAGTTTCTTCCTTGACTTTGTTTTCAGCCTTTTGTACCTCTGGTCATCATTAAATTTAAGATCCAAGTATATGGTTTGCAAATGCTTTCTAGACAAGAGAGGTTATAGCGTTCTGCTTATCATTCTCAATTTCTGTTTTCAACTAAATGTTGGATGAGTTGTTTCTTACTGTTATAATTTTTTCTAAATAACTTTCAAAATATTTAAAATATTTTATATGCCATTTTTAGTTCTTTTTATTAGAACTTAGTGCTATATATTACCTGAAAAAGAAATGACATTTAAACTAGTATTCTTTTTTTTAATGTTTTTTATTGATTATATTGTTACAACAGTTCCAATTTTCTCCCCCTTGTTCCCCTCCACCCAGCACCCCCCTCTCCCAGCAATCCCCCCAAGTCCATACCCCTGGTTCATAAAAATTAACTATCCCCCCCCTCTCAAATATTAGGACCCTTTGTAATCTTGTAAAGGACAATGGGCGAAGGTCTCAAGCTCCTCTAGCTGCTTCAAGCTGGACATGGTCGTCGTCCTACCTACCCTTGGGTCCAGAAAACCCTAATAAGAGTGGGGGTGTGGAGGGGAGGGTGGCCTTCCCACATGGGGAAGGATCGTGCAGACTCCAGGTCAGTTGGCTGCCTCCGGTCAACAGCGTGCTTGGTTTAACAGGCTGGTGTCCTTGTTGTGTCCTGAGGGCAACAGATTTGGCGAAAAGGGTTAAAAGACATCATTCAATCCATAACTACTAGATGACAAAAGACAGGGATTAATTTTTCAATGTTCCATATTAGGGGAAAAAAAAAAAAAAGGCTTCTTTGTAAGGTGTGCTAGGCACATCTCGCCTGTCCAAAACCCTTTTGCCCATTATACTTAGTTTGGGCTGAGGTAAATAGTTTAGGTTTTTCCCCCTCTCAGACCTCTGGGCCTTTTCTGTCCAAGCCATTAGGATAGAAAAGAGAAACCCATTTTAAAGTGAAGCCCACAGACCACCCCATTCTTCCCCAACCCAGCCATTTAGTTCAGCCAAACCGTTGAGTCTCAGGAGGCAGCGCTGCAGAGAGGATTAAGTGAGGCTTATGCATACAGATAATCACTCAGGTAATGCGATCATAGGCTTATGTCCTTTGAAAACAAAAAACACGTGTTAATTTATGTAACATAACCCGCAAACAAGTCTCTAAATCTGGAGAAGAAACTTTTAAGACGGTTAGTTGCCCTGTTTTATACTCTACTACTGATCATTGTGATTTTCCTTGAATAATAATTTTTCTCCCTAAGGTTACCCTCCCTGTCTTTAAAGGGACTACATTAAGTCCATTTTTAATTTATCCTGTTCGTTTGCATAAACATAACAAGAGCAGCAAATGATCACTTATGATCTTTAGTTCTGCTTTGCTGGAACTTACCCAAGGAATATTTGGGGTGACCTTCAGTCTGTTCTTCAGGGCACAGAAGCTGTGCCACATATCTGGCATTCATTCTTGCCTGTACACACCTGTTAAACTAGTATTCTTAATTACTATGCAATGCATAATTAGCACACCTATTACTCACTAAAAATAAGTTACCATCAACTCTTTTTAAAATACTTATTATGTGTGAGACACCTTTCTGGATATGTAGGATAGATCAATGAACAAAAGAAATATCCCTGTGCTCATGGAGTTTACATTCTAGCTTATTTTCCATTTTTAAAAAGCCTAACCTCTCTAAGATAATACACCTTTGATTGGTTCACTCATCTTTGGAGAGCCACAATAACCATACTGTTAGTTTAAAAATTGCAAATGCAAATAGCTTAATTCCTATTGTTATTTTTTAGTTTCAATTTTGTTTGAATATTAGTAGATCCTCACAAGAGGTTTCCAAGTTGCTCTCAGTTACAGTATAATAAAATTGGTTAATTTAGCTTACTGTAATTTTTTTCACTTTTAGGTGCTCACATAGCTTGATTAAATAGTTTAGATTTACCTTCTTTTAAAACTCGATATTTCCCAAAATCCAAGCTTTTCTGAACACGTACAATATCTTTTTGCTTTGTCTCTTCCCTGGAGGCCTGCCAAGATATTTGCAATTGACTTATAATTAAGCATTTTAATTGTTCATTTATTTTTATTTTATCTACATCTGTTTTTGCTTTGTGATAGTCCTTTTTATCTGTTTTGTTTGTATTTCTTTCTTTCCTTGTCAATAACATTTTAAAACTGCTATTTGTTGTTGCTATTTGGCCAAGCCGGTGCTTTGTATTTGTCCCTGTTTCTTTTTCACTGCAATCGATTTTTAACCACCCAAAGATAAACTGTGGCTTCCAACTGCTCGGTGGCTCTAGCTGCTGCAATTCCTTCTTCGAAATGGCTGAGTGAGCAGAAGATGACTCAAATCATGAGCAGGGAGCAAATGATTTCTCCCCTCATGTATCTTTGACTCAGCGTTTGGCAAATTCTAGAGATGCTGAGGTATTTCCAATGGTCTCATTCTACTCTCCCTTGATTGTTCCAGCATTTATGAACCATCAGAACTTCATGGAAAGGGTCATCTTTTTTTCACTGCTCATTGATATAAAACTATTTGAAAAATCTGATAGTATGTTTCAAGTGATAGTTGTGATACTCTAGTAGAAGAAAAATATCCACTGAAGGTAATCTTAATTGATCTTCTAACTTAAAGATTACCAGAGGACATATCATTTGCAACAAACATTTAAAAATATTTTTCGGGGAGAGAGAGCTAAAAATTGAAAAACAATTAAAATAAAGTAATAAATTACAGGGAAAATATAATTTAATCCAGCTCCAGGAAGTCTCATGTATTTTCCTGCATTTATTATCAACCAGAACTTTAAAGGAAGTTTCTGGTTTACTTTTACATGATTATGTAACTTTAGGCAACTCATTTATACTATCAAGGCTTTAGTTTGGCCATATATGGTATAAAAGTTTTAAACTAGCTGCCTTCTCTGATCCCTTAGAGCAGCGGTTCTCAACCTGTGGGTCGCGACCCCTTTGGGGGTCAAACGACCCTTTCACAGGGGTCACCTAAGATCATTGGAAAACACATATATAATTACATATTGTTTTGTGATTAATCACTATGCTTTAATTATGTTTAATTTGTAACAATGAAAATACATCCTGCATATCAGATATTTACATTACGATTCATAACAGTAGCAAAATTACAGTTATAAAGTAGCAATGAAAATGATTTTATGGTTGGGGCTCACCACAACATGAAGAACTGTATTAAAAGGTAGCGGCATTAGGAAGGTTGAGAACCACTGCCTTACAGTGTCTTCATATATACATTTTGCATATAGTAAAATTCAGTCTCTTTGTACATGCAGTCCTATGAACTTTATTACATTTGTAAGTTTGTATACCTACCATCATAATAAGGACATAGGACATATCACCCCAGAAACTCCTCATACTACCC